>NC_087201.1:76926196-77001196 GCF_015104395.2 Macrobrachium nipponense | reverse complement strand
ACATTAACTGTTAAACTATTTGGAAAATGCCTAACCTTGAATTATAATGTCAGCATTAAATTTTGTTTTAAATAAAAATTTGAATCATGGTGCTCATTGTATGGCTACAGTAATATCAACACCACACATATTTCACAAGAAAAATTTATTTAATTCATGTATTCATTTAATCATTTCCATAACTACATAGAAAATATAACTCGACACATGAAAACATTGTTTTTACAACAAAAAGAAAAGGGTCTTTCATACAAAGCTATTACTCATGCACAGTATATGCCTAATATCAATGTGATTTTCCCAGGATCACCAGTCTTTTCTAAGTCAGACAGAAGGAACTCTCACCACACAACTGCCCTCTGGACTGTCTGGTATGTATCAACTAATAGCCACACTTGTGGTAACTATGCAAGGTAGTGAGATCCATGGTGTTGGGATTGCTACAAAATCTAAAGTTACTTTATCCTTTGCCCCATAGAAGTACGTATGCCTTTTGGAGGCACTACCCTTGAAATAAATGGCACTCTACATGTAGGCCTAATGGCTCTGTTGTGCAGAGCAAACAGCTGTTCCAAGATGATGGAGGAGGAGGAGGAGGATTTCACAGACCTTACGTGAGTCTTACTGACCTATCTGTAAAGGCAGCAAGAAAAATGAATAGCTGCAAGGAATTATATTTTAAATGGGAAATAAATCAGAACAAAAGTTTGTAAGAAATCCTTTAGATTAAAGAGCAGCTGACAGCACTGCTAGATCATGAAAATGAAAAATTCTTAATAAATTTGTATTTTTCATAGCTAACAAACCTGAGGTCTTAACAATAGGATAATTTTCTAGTGCTATCTGGAAACCAGTTAAAAAACAATCACATTATAAAGTAAAGAATTTGTGGCATCTGGAAACCCATGCATAATCAAGGTGGAAGCTGGTCACCAACCGGGCTCGTGACGGGTCAGTCTTTCTTCCAACCCTGGATATGAAAGGGGCAGCTAGAGGTGGGCAATTAACGTTAAGACCTCAGGTTTGTCATTTGTTAATACATGGAGCAAACCTTCTGTCTTAACAATTGGATAAACTTGCACTTGGAGGGAGGTACAAGTACCGTAAACCAACTGGGGGTTCAGCCTACCTGACCACCCTTCCTAGAAGATCGAGTTCTAAAGAAGGGGGTCTGAGCCCCTGAGAGAATAGATAAGCAAATATCTAAAAACTCAACCTGCTGGGATTAAATACAATGAGACATGCCCCAATTCATTGCATTCCTGGAAGGTAAAAAGAACTCTTGTCTGTTCAAGTAACAAACCATGTAGGCCACAGGGGTTGTTACCACTCCTCCCTCCCCTTGCCATAGAGATGAGTAAGTGCTACTGAAAAGCAGATTTGTTTATTGTATAGGAACAAACCAAATAACTGCAACCAGTATGGATGCCACACTCACCTGGATCAGACCAGTTCCAGCATATGACAAGTCTATTCTTCAACCTGCCCATGGGAAGAAAGGAAAAAAAAAAGAAAGGAAACCAGACAACTCAATCATTCTCTCTTCCACACAATCATCTTAGGTAGGATACAGACTATCCTACCAGGGGCACTGGATAAGCTATACAACTTGTTGGGCAGCCACAAGAGACACAAGGAAAATGTGACTAAGGACCTGTGGACAACGTCCTTCAGTTAAAAGGAAGTGAATATGGTCTGCCGAAGCCAGGAACCAGCATGCAAAACCTTACAAACAGACAAGTTCTTCTTAAATGTCAGAGAGGAACTCATTCCTCTGATGTCATGTGCTCTTGCCTGCACAGACTTTGGGACAGGTGAGGAGTATGCCTGTTTGATCACCTCGCCCTGCCAGAATTAAATGGTGCTCTTTGACACTTCCCTTTTGGACTGGCCTGTGCTAACAAAAAGTCTATAATATGAGTCCTTTTTAGATAGCAGTGCAGAGCTCCGATGGGACAAAGCAATGACTCCTGCAGATTGCTGTCCACAAACTCATTCATGGAGGGAATTGAAAACGAGGGAAATCTATCATCAAGCACAGAGGGATTTTTAGTCTTAGCTACAAATTCTATAACAAATTCAAAGGCCACAGGCTCCCAACCCCTGATGTGTTTAACGTTATAACTCAGGCTCTCCTACTCTCTTCGAGGAAGCCAAGGCCAACATGAAATCTGCCTTTAGAGTCAGATTCCTGTCTGACGATCAATGGAGTGGCTCAATTGGAGCTCCAGCGAGACTACTCAGGACCAGAGTAAGGTCACACATTGGAGTTTGAATTCTCTTGGTGAACAGGATTGTTTGAAACTCCTGAGCAACATCGAGATTTACCAGGATGAAGAGATGTCCATGCCCTTCAGGCACAGGACCAACCCCAAGGCAACCCTGTGGCCTCTGACAGCCGTGACAGAAAAATGTTTCTCGTTTCTGAGAGATTAGAAAATCCACTATCGGCTTAACAGAAGTTCTGAGTGGAGAGAGAACTCATTAATGACACCTATCACAGTAGACGGCCCACTTGCCCTGATAAACCACAGACGAAAACCTCCTGAGATAGCTAAACATCTGGCCCACTGCTTTGCGAGAAAAGCCTCTAGCTCACAGGAGATACTGGACAGTCTCCAGCCACGAAGCAATAGGGACCCTACCGACTGGTGGAACCTTTCAACAAGAGGCTGGCAAAGGAGGTTGTTCCATGGGGGGACTTTCTCTCGGAACCATTGATAGAAGAGATAGAAGGTCTGGGAGCCACTTTGCCTGTGGCCAAAGAAGTGCCACGAAGGTCATCCTGAGATTCCTGGAACTCATTACAGTCACCTCTCAATTAACGCAAGGGTTACGTTCCTGGAGAGCTTGCCTTAATTAAAATCATGTTATTTAAACATATTTTTTCCCAGAAGAAATAACAAAAATAAGGGGGGTTACATTCCTGGACTTGGGGAACTCTACTTTTTTTGCTAAGTACTACAACCAAATTGGATACCAGCAACATCCATTTGGCTTGTATTTCAAACATCATATGATAGTAAACAATTACCGTAGTTATGTTATAAATGACGTTATGTAGAATAGAACTGATATATTTTTATGTAATAACTTTATTTGCTATAGATAAAAAATCAGCAAGGCAATATGCTGTTAAATTTAAACCAAGTTCTAACTGAAGCCGAGAAAGCTGTTCAAATTGCTAATGACTATTATTGTGCATCAGCAACAAGGATAAAACTCCCTTAAAGTTAATACAACCGTAGATAAAATAGAGAGAAAATCATTGTAATCAAAACTACTGGGAATGTATTGCCATTTGGCCCAATAACATGCCAGGCATCTCCTCCCCCCCACAACTGTAAAACATATGGAAGGTGCAAATGAGTCCATAATATATAATGGTGGAAGTTCTCAAAAGGCTTTTAGTTTTCTGTCAGTTGGAATGGCAAATTGTCTCTCCTTTTTATTTGTTTTTTCTCGAAACCTCACCTCTCCATGCTATGTCTATCTCGTGAACTCCAAGTAAAGACTGTCCAAGCTCCGTTGTTCTCCTTAGGGGGTTTAGTACTCTCAGTGTCCTTCAAACTACAGGCACTACTCAAGGTTCATTGCAGTGTCCCTTTGGCCCTTAGCTGCAACCCCTTTCTCTAGCCCACCTTCCTACCTTGTAGGGGTGAAGCTGAAAGGGGCATTGCTGCTGCTTAGACTTAGATGGAGCAGTAGGCTGAGGAGCCCTAATGGATGTTAACTGCTTGGCAGACTTTCTTGGAGGAGACCGCCTACTCTGCCTTGGAGGAGGTGGTGGAGGGCGAGAGCGAGCCTCCGACTTGGAGACTGCCTGCTGAACCAGCCTATCCTTGGTATCAGCACACCATTGGTCTATCGCATCTTCTAATTGCATTCTCAGAAAGAGAAATTGCGATTCCAGGAGGTCCCCATTCCAAAGAGACGACAAGGACTCTTGAATCCACTGAACCTACCACCTTTGATAAGGCCGTGTCCCTCCTACTCAAGAGCAGGTTGGCCCACAAATTAGCACTGAGGTGGCCCAAGTAAGAGATGGCCTTATGCAAAGACTGCAGCTACCTGATAAAGCAGGGCAAGCTCCATCAGAGACACACGACGCTATCCTGGCCACAGCAGTAGAACACAATTCCAGCCACAACACGGTCTGGAAAGCAGAAGCAGTAGACTTTAGAGCAGAGGCTTCTTGAGAAGTCAACGAAGGGCTGTCAGCCCTTACCTGACCAAGGGTTAAGCCAGGCTTTAAGGGGGCAGGCCGGAACCCCTATACTATATGGTGGTATAGGGCGAAAAATGCAGTCATGAAAAAATTCATGGAGCTTCATATGGTAATTGAGAATACGTATACGAAATATTTCGTCAAAATTCCTCTTACTTTCGTAGTTACAGGGTAATTAGTAAACATAACTCAATAAGACTAAAACATTCATCCGTACAAGAAAATGCAATATTCCTTCTGTTATCGTAAATTTTGATAATCATTGGCAAAGAAATTGTGAGAAATGGCATCTGTAGAGATTCCGTGGCTCGCAGAAGCATCTGAAGCGAGTATCTGGTTCAATCATGAATCAGTTGGACCATAGACGTCAAGTAGATTACACGTTCGAGTTTCACCTCGTGACATTCGCTTGCTTTTACGTATGTTTATGTATGTTTCGGCAAGAAGTTCATCATGCCAATGAGGAAAAGACAAGGAAAACATCTCGCTAACATACAGACGAAGAAAAATCGCTCAAGTATTATTACAGAATATCATAATATACTCGTAGTTAGTGAAGAGAGAGGGGAGGGTTGTCTAGTAACGCCCCATTCTTGCCTGACAGCACACGTCACACTGTGCCCAAGGCTACGATCTTTGAGCAAAGAGATCTTATTTATGATAAATAACATAGTTTTGGTTTTTTAATACCCAAAATGGAATATGAAATTCATAATAATCACGATTTATTAAATTGTCTTTGTAAAAAGAGAGTACACCTTTGAGTTTCACCTTTGACATTCTCTTGCATTTACGTTTGTTTATCTTTGTTTCGGCAAGAATGTCATCATGCCAAAGAGGAAAATACAAGGAAAACATCTCGCTAACATACAGAAGTAAATTCGCTGTAATAAGCCAAGTTAGTGAAGGGGAGAGAGGGGGTAATGTAGGAAGGAGTGCCTCAAGCAGTGCCCCAGGCTACGATATATGAGCAAAGGGATCATCATTTATGATTAAATTATGATAAATAAAATAGTTTTGGTTTATTAATACACAAAAAAAAAATATACATTCATAATAATCATTATTTATTAACATTCTCTTTATAGAAATACGAAGGAAAACTTTGAACGCCCGTATCTCAAAACTATACTTATTGACCTTCAAAATCTATCTCCTCACTTAGTTTTGAAGCTATAACATTGGAATTTGGTATATAACTCAGAAAGACATTATAGAACAATCAAATAGAGCCCTTTTTCCAATTTTTGTTTCGTCTTTTTTTTATAAATTTTTTTCTTGTGATTTATAGGGTTTATTTTTTTACCATATTGAAAAATTCATATCTAGCAGAAAAATGACTTTTAGAAAAAAAAAACTCCATTTCATTGGAGGTCGACATCAGGTCTATATATGGTAGTAATCCCAGGTCTTAATATTAAATATCAAGGGAGGAGATAGAATTTGAAAAATGGTTATTTTCGGGATAAATTGCCCTGGCGTCACAAAACCGAAGGTCAGAGGCGAAAATCATATGCGGTTTGGAGATGTCCCAAGTCACCTTATTAAGTGGTATGAATGTCGAAGTCCTGTCGTTAAAAAATGGCATTAGCCGGCCGGCCCCCTTAACCCTCTTACGCCGAAGCGGTAAAAAAAAAATTGTCTCCCGTGTGCCGGAGGTGTTTCAGAGTGAGCGCGGAAGCGGAAAAAATATTTTTTTTCAAAAAATCACAGCGCGCTTAGTTTTCAAGATTAAGAGTTCATTTTCGGCTCCTTTTTTGTCATTGGCTGAAGTTTAGTATGCAACCATTAGAAATGAAAAAAATTATCATTATCATATATAAATAATGCGATATATGATAGCGCAAAAACGAAATTTCATATATAATTGTATTCAAATCGCGCTGTGCGCAAAACGGTTAAAGTTAACAAGTTACTTTTTTTTCGTTGTAATGTACACTAAATTGCAATCATTTTGGTATATAACACATTGTAAAACGATAAAAGCAACAGAAAATATTATCACAAAATAATGCATGAATTCGTAACACGCTGACGTAAACAAATATTTCTTTCACAAACTCACCATAAATCTAAATATTGTCCTAGAGACTTCCAATTTCTTTCAAAATGAAGACAAATCATTGACTATTACTATACTGTAAGAGTATTAGCTTACAATTGCAGTTTTCGACCATATCTGACGAGTTAAAGTTGACCGAATGTCGAATTTTTTTATTTATATATTTTTTATATGCAATTATTTTGGAAATAAGAAAAGCTACAACCTTCAAATATTTTTAGTTTTATTCTACATTAAATTGCGCACATTTTCATATATAAAACTCTATGAAATGCCTAATATGAAATGGAGCAAATATTCCGAAAATGGGACGTACGCATTTCGGAGATTTGTGGCGGAGAATCCGCGTGCGGAGGGAAGGAAAGATTTTTTTTAAAATTCACCATAAATCTAAATATTTTGCTAGAGACTTCAAATTTGTTTCAAGATGAAGATAAATGACTGAATATTACTAGACTGTAAGAGTTTTAGCTTACAATTGCGTTTTTTGACCATTTCGGTAGAGTCAAAATTGACCGAACGTGGTTTTTTTTCTATTTATCGTGATTTATATGCAAATATTTCAAAAATGAGAAAAGCTACAACCTTCAATTATTTTTTGTTGTATTCTACATAAAATTGCACACATTTTCATATATAAAACTTTATGTAACGGCTAATTTAAAATGGTGCAAACATTACCACAATCGCACGTATGATTTTTTCGGAAGAGTTACCGCGCGGACGTAAAGAAAATGTTATTTTTTTCATAAATTCACCATAAATCGAAATATTGTGCTAGAGACTTCCAATTTGTTGCAAAATGAAGGTAAATGCTTGAATATTACTAGAATATAAGCATTTTAGCTTACAATTGCGTTTTTTGACCATTTCGGTAGAGTCAAAGTTGACCGAAGGTTGAAATTTTGGCAATTATCGTTATTTATATGAAAATATCTCAAAACTGATAAAAGCTACAACCATGGGTTGTTTTTAGTTGTATTGTGCATGAAATTGCACATCATTTTCCATATATAAAAACTTTATATAACGGCTAATTTTAAAATGGTGCAAACATTACCTCAATCGCATGTATGATTTTTTTCGGAAGTTACCGCGCGGACTTAAGGAAAAAGTTTTTTCATAAATTCACCATAAATCAAAATATTGTGCTAGAGACTTCCAATTAGTTGCAATATTAAGGTAAATGATTGAATATTACTAAAATATAAGAGTTTTAGCTTACAATTGCATTTTTTGACCATTTCGGTAGAGTCAAAGTTGACCGAAGGTTGAAATTTTGGCAATTATCGTTATTTATATAAAAATATCTCAAAACTGATAAAAGCTACAATCACGAGTATTTTATTGTTGTATTCTACATAAAAATATGCACATTTTCATATATAATACTTCATGTAACGGCTAATTTACAATGGTACAAAAATTGTCAAAGTGACGAAATAATTTCCGAGATGTCACAAATACTTTTTAGTGCGGCAAGAAAGAAATTCACGGTTGCGCGCCTGCGTAACGATTGCAAACAAAACAACACCTTGATCCGTGAACTCCCAGCATCCCCCAAGGCGCGTGATTCAAAAGTTTTAGGCTGGTAGGCCTATAAGTATTTTTCCGCGAATTTTAAAAAAAACTTTTGTAAGTCGACGTAAAATACGTCCAGTCGGCACACGGGAGACAAAAAATGTCAACGTAAAATACAACCAGTCGGCGTAAGAGGGTTAAACAGATCACACTCAAATTAAGGTGTCAAAGCATCAGTTGAACTACGTTAGTCAAATAGTACTTTCTATGCCATAGGAGAGGGGGAGAAGCTTAGGTGACCTACTATAGTGCACGGAGCCATCCCGACCCAAGACCAAAGCATCAACATGCTGCAAAATTGTTAGCGAATGCCCAAAACAAGGAAGATCATACAAAGCTCTAGCATCCTGCCTAAACCGAGCAAGGCCTCTATGCTTATGAAGGTCATAGAAAACTGAGTCTGCATCCTTGCCTCAAGATTATTGAACTCCTGAATGAGAATAATAAACTCTGAAAAAGAAGACAGAAACTCTGGCTCTGGTAACGAAGAACAACGATGAGAAGTAGACAGCCGAGAAGGATCCTCATCCTCCCCTAAGTCCTCTGGAGAACCTTCCCTTGGAAGCTGAACGTCACACCTTCCACCAGCAGGACTAAGTCCTCAAATGATGAAAGATCCCGTAAAACAGGGCTCAGGTATATGGTCGAGCGACCAATCATACACGATCACGCGACGAACCACGTACACGGCCGTGTGACAAAGTACGTACATGGTTGTGAGATGAAGAAAGACACACAAGAGATTGTCCTGTAGAACCCCCAACTCTGGAGGGTGAACAATGCAAGTGGGAACTCCTTGGTGAACAAGAGACAGAAAGCCCAGGCTTTTTGGATACAGGGGAAAGCTAGCCTTTCCATCATGCAGAAGTGAAAAAGTCCTACTAGGCTGAGACTCATCCACGGCCCCGAACAGCCTCACATCCATGACCAGCAATAGCCTCATAGCTGTCACTACAAACACATTCATTGGGAGGCAGACAGGAGGGGAAGCAAATGTCTGGGAGAGGAAACTCCTAGAAAGTGCAAGATCACCACCAACTTGAGTATTAGGCACCTTCAATCTCTTAATCAGAACCTTATCATCCTTCCGGCAAACTCAAACAGGCTGAGGAGACAAAGAATCAGCTTGAAGACTGAGGAGAGTGAAGGCCATCACGAACTGGAACACGTCCATGTACATGCAGGGGAGGAGGCAAGTCTGTGCTGGGAAGACAGCAAAATACCCCTTACCCTCAGAAGACAAAGCAACAAAGCCCAGAATCCTTCAACATCTGACTCAAGAACAAGGGGGAGGAGGAGGAGAAGGCAATGAAGACGGGTAAGGAGCTCACTGTCTACAACACTTCATGCTAGATAGTACAGGAAACCTCTCGCAAAAAAACACGAGTCCAGCCTATCAACCATCGCTTGAAGGAACGTCTCCAATGGTTCTGCAGCTGACTGTGACTGTCATAGACAAAGCTGGATATGTCACAGCAACAGGCGGTGGGAGGATGCTTTGAATGACGTCACAGTATTCAGAATGGCAGCTCGAGTCAATGGCCTCAATGCCGGTGAGATAAGCTGCGACATGAGAGCAAAGTAGGGGAGATCTGGAAGAAGGGGGGGCGCTGCTAGGGGGAACCAAAGGAGGAAGGCGAGCAGACATGAAATGCGACGATAGGTCCATCCAAGGAGGGGGAACCCCGTAGGCATAGGGAGAGCCAAACAGCAACCATCTTGTGCAATCCTGTATCTGAAACAAAGGAAGATGGAGTCACCACCTCTCTCCCGGGAGGGAGATTAGTACCTCTCACGAGAGAGTGGGGAATATTATACACAAAAATATCCTGTGCAAGTCCCGATACTTTCGAAGACAAATCAGTGGAAGAAAAGGATGGGATGCCAAATTGTCCACTCGGGGAGGAAAGAAAACTTCCCAAGAAGGACAATTATCTAGATATCCTACAGTGTTCCCTCTTCTTTTAGAAAGCCTTCCACTACAACACAGACCAAAAATTACCTTCCGGGCAAGGGTTAGTGATAGTACAAAAATTTGAACTGCACCTATTGCCAATTGTATGGGGTTCAGTGATGGAAGACAGCAAAAACCTCGAACATGGTAATCCTGGAATGACCGGACACGAAAGTTGATGAAGCCTAGAACTTATGGCGGAATCCATAAAAGACAAGCAGACACACAAGCACACACACACTGAAATTAAAGCACAAATAAATTACAGGCTAACAAAGAAACTGGCTTGGGAAGGAGAGTGCAAAAGCAAGCAACCATTCGCAAAGGCAGTCAAAGAAAGACCGGCATGTCACAAGGCTTCCGGCCCGGTCAGTAACCAGCTTCCACCTTGTATAAGCATGAATTGCCAGATGCCATAGATTCCTTGCTTTACAATATTTGATTGTTTTCTAACTAACTGGTTTCCAGCTGGAGCTAGATTATCCTATTGTTAAGATTGAAGGTTTGTTCCGTGTATGAACAGAGAGAGGTTACTAATTTAATACATGCATGAGGGTTTAGTGGGCAAATGTATCTTAAAACTATCTTCTGTTGGACAGAGAAAAAAAAAACTATTTATCCTGGGAAAATTACATACAATAAGTACTGTACACTATACATTAATATGACATTTTTATGATATAATAAGATTTTATGTATACTCACCAAGTAATTACACATCTATAGTTTCTAAAACCACCAGCAGCTAGAATTTTTGAAATTCGCAGCAGTGCTAGTTTGTTTTGGTCAGGTGATAACCCCCGCCCACTATCGGGGGAGTGAAGAACCAACACCATACGAAAATCAGTTGTTTATGCCCTAGTATCCATGTGAGGGGAGGAGGGTGGGCTTTGATCATGTAACTACTTGGTAAGTATACATAAAATCTTATTTTATCATAAAAATATCATTTTTATGTATGCTGCTTACCAAGTAGTTACATAGCTGAATCCCACATTGTAGGAGGTGGGATCCATGGATATGCACATCTTTTAAAATTTAATCAATATAAAATATATAGTACTTAGTGCTAGCATCCATGCAAATGCTTGTTGGTTCCTTACCTGTTAAGAGAGCTGAACAGTTGATTACTGCCTCTGGAAGTCGCTCGTCTTGACTCATAGGGACGTGGCGGTATAGCCATGGCTCGTCCTCTAAAAAGTGGGACCCATGCAACTATGGAATGTCCATGGCTAGCATGGTCAACCAAAGGATACCTCTGCCCAGGGCGCAGTATCAAATAACATCATGTTACCAGAGCAAAAACATATCACCTTCACCATAACATACCCAACAATACACTTAACTGAAGGGTACTCTTAGTACATCCATAGTACCTCCAAGCTCCCCTAAAAACTCAATAACCTTATTCAAGGTGAAGAGATAGGCTAGGAAGGTATGACTTCCTACACACCCTTACCCAATGCTGTGCCAGCCACTAAATATGGACCCAGGGTACACATACTGCAATTTTCATAGACTGTTTCAATATCACACAAGTAAAGCGAGGCAAACACTTATTTGCATTTCCAATACGTTGCTTGTTTAATCGAGTCGAAAGGGAGGTTGTGTTTAAACGAGAGGGTGGTTGCCACTGCTCTCACCTCATGAGCTTTCACTTTAAGTTTATTAAGATTAGTTTCTATCACTTGTGAATGAGCATCTATAATTACACTACATAAGAAGAACGCCAGGGCGTTTTTAGACATCGGGTGTGCAGGATTCCTTACCAAACACCATAAATGATTGGACAGGCCCCTAATTTTCTCTGTCCTTTGTAAATAACATTTCAGAGCTCTGACCGGGCAGAGTAACCTCTCTTCTTCTTCCGGTTCTACCAAGTCCGTGAGGTTTTTGATACTGAATAAACGAGGACACAGTTTGGACGGAATCTCTTTTTTTGCTAAAAAAAACCCCCAAGGTTAATGCGCAAACCGCATTACCCTGTGCAAATCCTATTCTCTTGTCCATGGCATTTATTTCACTCATCCTTTTAGCTGTAGACAGGGCTACTAGCAATAGGGTCTTTCTCGTCAAATCTCTCAACGATGCTCTTTGCAACGGCTCACACGGAGTTTCCGACAGCCACTTAAGTACTACATCTAGGTTCCAAGATAATATCTTCGAACCTTTGGGTTTTTCTGTATCGAAGGATTTAATGAGATCTGCAAGATCTCTATTCATCGATACTTCCAATCCTCTGTGCTTGAAAACTGACCCCAACATTTCCTTATAACCTTTGATAGTCGCAGTAGACAGATTCCTATCTGTTTTCAAATATAATAGAAAATCTGCTGTTTCTGTTATAGTTGTTTTAGAAGATGAAACATTATGTTCTTTACACCAAGCTCTTACATGAGGATTCCCTTCTGCACTGAGTGATAGTTCTCGCTGCTTGTCTTGAAAACCCCTTCGCCGTTTGGGACAGAGTGGATAGTCCTTGATGGAACCTTCTGAAGTGGGGTTGTCTGAGTAGATCTGATCTCTGAGGAAGTAACCTTGGCCAATCCACCAGTAGGTCTAAAAGATCTGGGAACCATTCCTGCGCTAGCCAGAATGGAGCAATGAGAGTCATCGAAACAGTTGTGATGTGTTCCAAATTTGTTGACGACTTCTCTCACCATCTTGAATGGAGGAAAAGTGTATACAAGTCCTTGTTCAACCAGTCCAAAACCATCGCATCTGTCACCCATGCTTTCAGGTCCGGGCTGGTGAACAGTAAAGGGGGAGACGATGGTTTCTTGCTGTGGCAAACAGATCTATCATAGGTTTCCCCAAGAGTTTCCATAATTCGAGGCATACCACTGGGTTCATCATCCATTCCGTGTGAAGTACTTGCCTCCTGAGACTTAGTTCGTCCACGAGTACGTTGAATTTTCCCTGAACGAACCTTGTTATTAATGTGGTATGATTCCAATTCGCCCATAAGGGCATGCTCCTTGCCGTCTCGCAAAGAGAAAAAGTGTGTGTCCCTCCTTGTTTCCTTATGTACGAGAGCACTGTCGTACTGTCTGAATGTATCGCCACTACTTTGTTGCGAACTTCATCCGCAAACTTCAACAATCCCCAGTGGATGGCGGTCAGTTCCTTCCAATTTATATGCCACTGTTTTTGTTGTGCATTCCAAATGCCTGATACTTCTTTTTCCCCACAGAATCGCTCCCAACCTTGATCTGATGCGTCTGAAAAGAACACTAGATTGGGGCTCAGGGGGGAGGAGGGATCTCCCTTCTGCAAGTCTGTCTCTTTAACTTCCACCATTGCAGGTCCACCTTTATTTCTTGTGTGATACAGAACATTAAACTTCTTTCTGTTCCAGTTCGCCCTGAGGAAGAACTGTAGGTTCCTCATATGCAGTCTCCCTAGTGTCACGAACTATTCTATTGGGGATAGTGTGCCCAAAAGACTCATCCCTTCCTTTGCAGAGCATTCCTGGAGAACTAGAAATTTCTCTACCTTCTGTAGGCATGACTCGATTCTTTGTGGGGATGGAAAAGCCCAAAAACTCACTGAGTTGATCCTCATCCCCAATAGACTAGTTCCGGACTGGGGAGTAACTGTGACTTTCGTCCGTTTATTAAGAATCCTAATTCCCGAGCTAAAGTCAGGGTTTTCTGAAGGTCCTTCGTGCACCTCTCCTTTGCTTGTGACCAGAGAAGCCAATCGTCCAAGTAAAGGGATATCCTTATCCCGACTAGATGTAACCATTTCGCAATGGGAGCTAGCACTTGGGTGAACACTTGTGGTGTGATCGAAAGCCCGAAACACCGTGCTCTGAACTGGTATATTTTGTTCCTGAAGACAAAACGCAGAAACCTCTGAGTTTTGGTGTATTGGAATGTGAAAATATGCGTCCTCCATATCGATGGAGATCATCCAATCCCCTTGATGTATTGATGAAAGAACAGACTGATTCTTCTCCATCTTGAACTTTGTCTTCTGCACATATTGGTTCAGAGTGCTTAAGTCCAATACGTGTCTCCACCCCCCCGATTACTTGGGGACAATGAACAGACTATTGTAAAAACCTGGGGTTAGTGGCTCTTCTACAACTCTATTGCTTTCTTTTGCAAGAGGGACGAAACCTCTTCCGAAAGGGCGATGAATTTCTTTGAATTTTCTGTGTAAGCTATCAAAGCTATTGGAGAGCCCGATAACTGTGGCTTTCTCTTGAACAGAATATTGTATACAGGTATTCTCCTACTTACGATGGGGTTAGCTCCCAAAAAACCCATCATAAGTTGAGAAAATCTTATCTCGAATATAGCCTAGCCTACACTAAGTTAATCGGTACCATATAGGCTATATACATATATGGAATATTAGCCTACACTACACAGTATACCTATACATATATGGTACAGTAATTATTAATATCAGCTAATTCGGGTGGTTCAATGCAGAATGACTTATGATAATTAACTATAAAAGGAAATTAAATAATAAGAATAAGACTAGTGCAAAGAGTACTCACCAAGATTCGGTCCGTTGTCGGCATACATGATCGGTGTCAGGCTGTTCATGGCTACGTATAACTAAAGATCGGAAGAGGAGGAGGATGATAAAGCAGCAGGATCATCAATTCGCTCCTCTTCAGATAGAATTTCTCCTTCTGTTAGTTCAGGCGTTTCGAGGAAACAACTGTTTCGAGACGTACAAGATCGAATCTCAAGTGAGGGTATAGGCGGGGGGAAGCTGAAGGGACTGGAGTCTTTATCTTGAAGAAATAATCCATTGTAGGTTGCACAGTGCGTTTTTTCGCTATTCATAAATTAATCAGTAACATGCAACATTGTCTTGATGAGCTCTCTGAACTTTGGCAAACCGTTCCTCGTCCCCATCCATTTCACTTAAAAGTTTCAGTCCTTGATCAAATAAAGCAAATGCCTCTGCCAGTTTTTTAGTTGTAAACATTCGCTACGGCTCTTCTTTCATTTCTTCTTCCTCTTCTGCTTTTTTTTCTCTTCTGCAAGTGCAATTAAATCCTCTGCCGTTAGCTCTACATCTTCCTCATCAATTTCTAAATCTAAACTTTTCCCAAGTATCAAGATCTTTTTATTGATTTCCACTACTTCTTCATTCTGATCGAAACCTTTAAACAAGTTCACATACACTTTTAGCAGATTTTTCCAGACACCATTCATACACTCTTTCTTTACCTCCTTCCACGCCCTTCCAATGTTCATAATGGAGTTAAGAGCACTAAATTCTTCCCAGAAAGTTCTGAGATCTTTCTCCTCATTATCCGTAGCCTAAACAGCCTGCGCAAACGTGTTCCGAAGATAATACGCCTTGAACGTAGCCACAGCACCCTGATCCATGGGTTGTATGAGAGTTGTCTTTGGTGTCAGAAACAAAACTTTTACATTCTTGTTAATATCTCCGATGTGCTGAGGGTGGCCAGGAGCATTGTCGAGAATCAGAAGAATTTTGAAGGGATGTTATTTTTCCTACAATAATCTTTCACTTCCGGAATGAAGCAGTGAATGAACCAGTCTTCGAACAGCATTGCAGTCATCCACGCTTTTTTATTATGACAGTAATGCACAGGAAGTGTATGCATGTCCGTGTTTTTTAATGCCCTCGGATTTTCTGAGTGATAAATCATAAAGGGCTTTTGTTTATACCCAGCCACATTTCCCCCAAGCAGAAGAGTCAATCGATCCTTGTATGCCTTAAACCCAGGCATCGCTGTTGCTTCTTTGTGGATGTAAGACCATTGTGGCATACGCTTCCAATAAAGCCCAGTTTCTTCAACATTAAAGATTTCCTCTGGCAAGTACCCTTCATTGACGACGATCTTGTGTAAAGCATCCTTAAACTTAGCTGCTCCGTCGGCATCTGCGCTTGCTGCTTCACCGCTAATTTTCACACTGAAAATTATGGCGGTTCTTGAAACGACGAAACCATCCAGCACTTGCTGTAAAACTTTTGTAGTGGTTATCATCATACTACTACTTCAGTTCTTCAAAAAGCATGCATGCCTTTGTCTGAATGGTCAAGAGGGTGAGTGGCATACCCTTTTGTATTTGGTGCTCCATCCACGTGACCAGTAACTGCTCCATTTCTTCCAAAGGCTCTATCCTCCTCTTTGATATAACCCTTGAATGAACAGAAGCAGATGTCTTTACAGCATCCATTATACATTTCTTGTCCTTTTAAGATGGTGGATACCGTCGATTGCGATAAACATTTGTCACGCGCGATAACCATGACTGCCTTTCCACCTTCGCGCTGGTTTATTATCTTCAATTTCTGCTCCAAAGTGATGGATTGCCTCTTCTTTTTTGCACTACCAGCAACAGGCATAGTTTTTTGTTTTAGTTTACTTAAAAAACTCACAAAAAGCACAAACAAACACTGACCTAATCTTATTTGGTTCAGCGCGAGAGCAAGTGAGGTTGGACTCGTTAGCTGCCGCCGTAACTACACCAGCCTCCCGCTCTCGGGCCAACATATTGTACAGCGCAGTATGCTGCTGCCTGCGCTCGTTGTGCGCGAAATTTAAAAATACGTATTTTCAACTTTTTTTTTTCTTTTCTGTATTAATTGCTAACCCCATCGTAACATCGGATTATTGTAAGACGAATTATCATATCTCGAACACTACCTGTACTTCTCTTAAAACCTTTACGATCTAAGGTTCCGCCCCTCTTGCTTCCCATTCTTTCCAAAATTGATGGAGTCTCGCTCCTACTGGTGCATGAAGGACCGATACATTACTTCTTGATCAATGGGTTGGTTGTGGATTTTTTAATAGATCTAAGGGTGAAACATGCATTACCCCTTGATCTTGGGAAATATCTACCGAATCCCTGGCCCGAAAGGGTTGTCGTCAGCTAGCTGGCGAGGGACGTACACTAGGAATATTTTCTTTAGTACGTTTAGTGGATTGCGAGAGAAGATCCTGTGTTGCTTTCTTCTGCAATTCGGAGGCAACTAGCACTACTGTCTCGTCTGGAAACAGGTGCTTCTTATCCAAAGGCAAATACAGTAAGGTAGACTTTTGAGTATGAGATACTCCCTTAGATGTAAAAGAACACCACAGCTCTCTCTTCTTTAGGATACCTAACATGAAAAGAGAGGCTAGTTCAGCGGATCTGTCTCTAATCCCCTTATCTAAACAGGAGATCACTCCCAAAATGTCTGCAAAGGCTTCCTCATTCAACATGGAATAACTCTGAGTTTACATCCCAAGGCTCCTACTGTCCAGTCCAGGAAACTAATAACTTCAAACCGTAACATAAATGTCTCGTCGTTGAAAGACAAGGAGGCAAGCTAAAGTTAACTTTGCCTTGACTCCTCTTATCCTCAAGACAAAGGTTAATTTCCTTTAACGCTTTTTGAGCCGAAAAGGACAGTACATACCAGTTTTGGTAATTTCCTGGAGTCTTCCTGGTTGTCTCTCATGTAAGAAGACACTGGCGACGTGGGAATCACTGGCGAGAACGAATCCAAAACATTTGCAACGAGTGAGAGGATGCGATCCTCTCACTAAGACGTCCCTCTCCTGCTGTATCCTGAGAGAATCTCTCTGGAGAGTCCCAAAAACTACACAAAGGGTGTTCTTTTTGGAAAGGGCTAGCCTTTTTACAGGGGACTGGAGAGGGAGACAACTTACGAGCCCTCCTTTTCAATGGACGGGACTCGTCATGGAATTGCCACTGGCACCTGGGAGAGGACTTGCCGGAGCTGGAAGCACTAGACGAAAGCGGTACTCCTTTAGAGACGCCTTTCCAATGGCGCTCTGTTGTGATCTGGGATTTGTCCACAGAATCGCCTGAGGGGGCGACTGCTCGTGGGCAGACCCCACTGACCTCCCTTGGGCTACCAGTATGCCTCCTCCCAGGTTCTGGGGAGTTTGACAGGGACCTTTGCCTAGGAGAATCAGTGGGCCGAACAGCCACCTCCTCCACAACACTTGCACTTGCACTCACTTCACCACTTACCTTGTCCATTAGGGTTTTCACAGACGCTCCTAATTTCTCCATTACTTGGAGCATGATAAAAAATTTCTGATCTACTCTTGCCTCTAACTAAATTGGCCACAGCATCGGGTATGGGTGTGAGAGAGCCAAGAATAGGACTGGGAATGACAGGTGGTTAGGAAGGTTCAGAAAGAGACAAATTATCATTAAACAACTCCTGACTAACTAAGCTTTTAGCTCTAGCTCTAGAAGCTGCTTTTCTCTTTTTAATCTCTAACTTGTTTGTGTAGCTAGTCAAGATCTTCCAAGTTCTTTGATCCCAATTAATACATTCTGCACATGTTTGATCTGGCGTACAAGTCTGTCCCTTACAACCTGTGCAAACTGAATGTGGATCATTAAAAGCTTTAGCGACCCTAGTATTGCAGCCTTTACTACAATACCTAATCCCAGATGTACTAGTGTCTGACATTATGTAGACCAATTCGAAACTAGTTAATTTCAGTGCAAAAATATTTAAAACTATTTGAATTCCTAAATAGCTAATCACTGAAAACAAAAGCTACCAATATTTTAAGAGTACTTCACCAAGTAACTCCAACAATGAGCGACGGTAAAGAATTCCAAAAATTCCGCTGACTACTAAAACTGTGTTAACAGTACCAGCTGGCAGAAACAACTGATTTTCGTACGGTGTTGGCTCCTTACTCCCCCGACAGTGGGCAGGGGGTATCACCTGACCAAAACAAACTAGCGCTACTGCGAATTTCAAAAATTCTAGCTGCCGACAGTTTTAGAAACTAGCTATGTAACTACTTGGTAAGTTGCATACATAAAATTAGAGGTTTTAATGAAACAATTGTTATTGTACAATTACTTAAACCTTGTACATACCAGAAGATTGTGTCCTTTCTCACACTGGTAATTGTTTTCATTTATAGCATCAGACCATACCAAGGATCCCTTTTACTATTACCTAATTTTTTACTAGCATTCAGAAAGCAGTTAGTACCTTAAGGAAGTGAGTAATGTTCCTGGTATAGGTAAGTATGATGCAATTCCCAAATAATTCTTATGTTGCCATCATAAGAACAATTTCTAATAACATGACTCGCAATACAAGTAACTAAAAAAGTATTCAAACTTCTAAAATATAAATAGTATGTTCATTCTTACTTGTAAAATGATGTATGTGAACTATACGAGTACACATCTCCAATACAAGAATTTGGTTTAGGGGTTGAAGGCTGAACTTCATGGGCTAGGTCAGCATCATCTTTCTGCTTAACTGTCCTAAATTTATGATTATCCAGATGATACTGACATTTTGTTTCTGATATAGGCCTAATTTTGTAAGTGTCCTGATGAGACAAACTTTCTTGGTGTGGTTGGGATGGATGCGCTGACTGCCATTTCATATGTTCTGTCTTGATACTCTCCAGCTGTAGACAGTCTTTAATGGGACTTGATTTCTTACTAGTTGTACAAGTATCTTTGATGTCCTGGCTGGCTAAGATCTTCAAGTCTTTTATGTCACCAGCACTGAAAGTACAAGACATTAATATTTCAACTAAACAAAGGCATGACTTATTGAAAACTCTCCAAACTATATGCTAAAAAATATAGCAAATCTTAATAAAAGTAATTTGTATTTTCCTAAAATACATACCTAAAGCTCTTTACATAGGATTTCATTTGTAAACATGAGCTGGAATGACCATGCACTTATTGACAGGGTAGTCAACTACCAACAGGCAGGGCTTGTCAGTCTGCACTCCTCTTTGTCTTCCTGCCCAGATACCAGAGTGAGGGGTGGCTGAGGTGGGCCATAAATTAAAAAAAAAATTAGGTTTGTATGTTATGAAAAATACAAATTACTTTAAAAATTTGTTGAGCGTTCGTACATAAATACAAACCTTGTTCTTTATATAAGAGACTTACCCACTAGATGGAAGAACCTGGGCAAATCTCTGAACCAACTGGTAGGTTCGGTCAACCTGGGGTGTTACCTTCAAGGTCCACTAAGATGTAGCAGATGCTAGACTTCTGGACCGTTGAATAAAAGGGTTTATACTCCATTACTTAGCCTGTAAGAACCCAACTGAAGTGTAAGAGATAATAAAGCAGGTAAATATGATCAACAAGCTTGTTTCACTGTCTGCCCTCCTTTCCTTTTGCCAAGACTTGAGGGGAACTTGCATTACTTCACTGACAATGAAAAGACTGGTGCTCAGTCAGATAGCTAACCTGCACCCATGTCCGTCCAGCTTGTATACTGAATGGCACTCTGACTCTCCATTTACCAGAGAATAAGGAAGTAAGAGAAAGGGAGAAAAACTAGTCACTCGTAATGTGCTCTCTAACTGACCCATTCAGCAGTCACCCCTGGTCCATGGAAAGTGTCCAAGGATAGTGGGCGACATTCCTCAGGTAAAACAACTTATAGATGATCATACCCAATCACCTCTTTACATAACATCTAAGGCTGACAGGTTCCTACAAAGGGCAAACAATAGGGTGATGCCCCGACTATCATGAGCTTTCATCTGGGCTGCAATTCTTCTCCACCCTGGAAGAGACAATGGCCCCGGACCAACTTACAGAGACAGGAGGAAGTGTGCTTGAAAGACTTTCCTATGCTCTGTTCGTGCTAACCAAAGAGTTGCTACTGCAGCACTCAACCAAACTCACTAGTACCTTGCAATAATCCTACTGAAGTTCTTCAAAGAGGACACGACAGGTTCATAAAAAACCATTCTGAATCTTGTTACAAAGTACAGAGTCCATTCTCAAGTGCGACTACATACGAGAGCCCAGACGACTAGCCAATACCTTGCAGATGTTGGGGTTAACCCAAAGGCTCTGGATTCAGACCTAGGTCTGACAACCCGTGAAAGACTCGTGCAGGCTATGGGTCAAACCCCTAAAGGAGGGAGTTACGTTCCTCTGGGGTTGAATCCTTGACCGAGGGCGATTGTTACAGCTTCTCAAGAGTACAAAAGGTCTCCCTTGAAAAGGAAAGATCTACTAGCATCATACTCTGGTTGAAGGTTGACAAAGCCTTTCCAAAAAACCAAGGCAGAAAGAAGCTTCATGGTAAAGGAGATTGTTATAGCTTGTCAGGAGTACAAAAGGTCTCCCTTGAAAAGGAAAGATCTACTGTTAGCATGTTAGCATCAAACCTGGGTTGAAGGTTAACAAACCTTTCGAAGAACCTAAGGCAGAAAGAAGCTTTATGGTAAAGGTAGGTGAAAACTGAACACAATACGACTGATATCTACAAACAAATAGCTCTGACCAGAGATACCTTGTCTCCACATCAATAATTGGAGACAATTCTAGTCCTGTAGACAGCAGCTCAAGGAACAGAAGTATCTGAGAACTCCAACTATGAGCAAGGATAGGACCCTCTCACCAGGAGAGAGAGGATGGGAAACATCCAGGCATGAAGTGCCAGTGCTTTCAATACCTGGAGACAACAGATAGATATGAGCAGCTGAATCTAAGGTTAACTAGAAATTACTTAGCACTGACACAAGGGAACCCAAGATTTCACCAGTGGCACAGGAGAAAGCATCCTCCTGCTGACAATGTGCTTAAAAGGTAAACTGGCGATAAAAACCTCAGTTTTAAAGTTGTCTTCCAGGAAAGAACCTTTTCTCTATGCTTTAGCCAAAGTAAGCAAGGAGAAGAACAAGCCCCAGAGTTACCAGTTGTGCCAAACAATAGCAAGATGTAAGCTCAGAACCTGGAATCTCCAGCAATTTCTTTGCTATAAGAGAAATTAGGGGCCAATGACCCTGGTTACCTGTCTCCAATTATAGAGATGGTGTAAAAAGGATCTAGTCATCAGCTTTAAAGAGACTCAGCATTCTCAGCAATGCTCAGAAGTGTCTCCTACCCCTCAATGGGTGCATTCAACCACAAAAGCATCCCTGGGGAAACTAGCTGGCATTCACATGTACAGTCCGTTGTCCTGTCGTAGTCTCAATCATCTGAAAAGAAAACTTCTAAGTCACAAGAGAAGGTGGGGTTGTTCTCACAGCTTGCCTCTAAAAAAGGAACTAAAGATTGGTGCATCCCCAAGCAAGTTGTATCTGAAACAACAGGAACTTGTGTGTGGGCTTCCTGAGTTTGCTAACACAAGAATCCAAAGAAAAAAAAAACTCACTACTGTCATAAACCAGTAACCCAGGTGTTCACTCTCCAGTCGGGAAAGAGAACAGAATATAGAAAGTAGGCCTAACAACAAGTGCTATGACCTATGAGGTCATTCAGTGCTGAAAGGGAAATTGATAGTAAGAAGGTTCTAAAGGTGTAACAGAAGGGAAACCTTGCAATTGCACTAAGAAACTATTTTTAGAGGGTGCAAAGGCAGATGAAAGAAAGAGAATATGAACTGAGGTACTACAGAAAAAGAAATGAGAGAGGTTGCAGCTAGGGGCCGAAAGGACACTGCAAAGACCCTTAAGCAATGCCTACAGTGCACTATGTGAGGCACACAGACGGCACTACCCGGCTAAGGGGGGTCTGGAAAGATTAAGTTCAGCACCACCATACTCAATAAAGCAGGTTGTCTCAGGTTGTCCCATATCCAAAACTGCAACAAGTTTGCCATGAAACTCAATCTCTGAAAACATCCAGTATACCCCTCAAGAAAAAGTATCAGTTGACACCAATGTGGACTCTTTGTTAGCCTTGAGGAAGGTGACAAAGTTCCAAAGAAAGACCTTCCTCCCAGAGAGTAAAGCAAAGTTGTTTCTGTGACAACTACACTTTCATTTTCATAATAACATTAAGTTTTACACATACGTACTTACCCAATAATTACATCGCTGTACAATAATACCCCGAACTTATGTGAGGTAAGGTTCTGGAACCTCCTTGCGTATAGGGAATTTTCGCACAAGTTTGGTTCGGTCTCTAAAAATGTTGATAAACGCATACCTTCTAGAGTTTGAACACTAAATATGACCCTAATCATCTTCCCTAAATATTAAGCTAACTTTTAAATGAAATTAAAATTACTGTAATTTCATTTAAAAGTTAGCCTAATACATTACCCGTAAAAAAAGAAATAATGTTTAGTAAAAATATAGGTGTGTGTGAAGATCATACCACGGTATTTCTCTCTTCTTTCCCCCTTCCGACCAACCATCTATTTTTAGAAGTCTTCGCAACCAATTTTAAGAAATTCTATATATTCTGTCCCTTTCTCTATGTTCTGAAATTCCTTTTCATGAAAAAAAAAAAAACAGTGCTTTTTATTTGGAATAATATAACTATTAGTTGTGTTGCTAACTGAGAGAGAGAGAGAGAGAGAGAGAGAGAGAGAGAGAGAGAGAGAGAGAGAGAGAGAGAGAGAGAGAGAGAGAGAGAGGAATCATCTTTACATAAGTATTAGGCTAACTTTTAAATGAAATTGAAGTTACTGTTTATTTACAAGTTAGCCCAATACATTACACTTAAAAAAGAAATAAATGGTTGGTAAAAATATATATATAGAGAGAGAAGAGAGAGAGAGAGGAGAGGAGAGAGAAGAGAGAGAGAGAGAGAGAGAGAGAGAGAGAGAGAGAGAGAGAGAGAGAGTCAAATTCTTTATTCCATTAAAAATGGCTATTACATAATTTTATTCTTTCTTGAGTAACACAGGTCTATTAATAGCTTTATAAAGAGTTTTTACATAATAAACAGTACTCATTATCACAGGACTTGCAACTAGTATACAGGTGGCATATTGCCATACAATATCTCTGAATTCAATAAAAACGGAAATGCAATAAAAAATTTTCGACTCTATGCAACAAGAAATGCAGTAAGATAAACAACATATAATGATAAAATAGGCATAAAATGAATACGATCCTTAAAAACATCAAGTGAAAAAACTTTTCAAATCAGTAAAATAATAAATTAGCTAATTCTCATAAAAGATAAAGTAAACAGAGTTTACAACCAAAAATAAAATTTCACAACCTTTATTCGGTATAGAAGAGAATACTTCTAAAGCTCCTAAAATTTATGACAGTGATTAGAACCTAAGGTTAAAAATGAAGAGTTTCTCATTTTTGGAGTAAGTGTGCAATCAAATGAGATTTAAAAGAAGATATGGTTTCGCGCTGCTTGATATTAGCAGGCAGACTGTTCCAGAACATGGGACCACACACACCTAGACGCCTCGCTCCCGTATTCGGTTGAAAGTTCTCGGAACATATAAGTGATCCTGGTGCCTCGTGTTAATGTTCTCAGTACGATTCTGGGCTACCGTTGGCAAGGAAAAGAGCCATTCTGGCAGAAGTTTTATTTCTGATTTTGTAGATCAAGAGGCATATATCGTAAAGTACTTCTGCTCCATCCGTAGCCAATTCAGTTTTCAACATTGGAGTAACATGGTCATGTTTTCGGGCACCTCCAACGGCGACCTTTGCGGCAAAATTTTGTATTTTCTTGACCCTTTCCAACTGGGTTTTATTGGTCGAACCCCAGCCCGAACCCGCTAGATTAGTTTCAAGGACAAACTTCAAGTACCAACGACTGTACCACCATGACTCGACAGTCTGGCTCAAATCTATCACTCACTCTGTTAAGATATAACAGGATGCCAGTTACCTTTTTGCGTAGTTCGTCAATATGTGCATTAAAAGTCATGCTACAATCCATTAAAACTCCCAGGTTTTTAACTGTGTGTGACGGAACAAGTGTCACATTACTGAATTTTATGTTCGTGTTCTCCGGGATGCGAGAGATATACTGTCTTGATCCAAAGAAAATGACCTGGGTCTTGCCTTCGTTAAGTAATAGGCCGTTACTATTAAATAATATTTTGAAGTAGTCAATATATTTTCGGCTCTCTTTATCAAATCATCGAGGTTTTTCAAGTCCCAGTCAGCAAAATCTGTGTATCGTCAGCATAAAATAACAAGAAGTCCATCCCGTATATGTTGTGGTAGATCATGATAGATCAAAAACAGCAATGGGAACCCAAAATCGACCCCTGGGGTACACCCAAAAAGATATCTCCTCAGGAGAGGATAGAATTGAATCAACACGAACAGATTGGAAGCGATTGCTCACATAATTTTCGAACCAAAAAGAGTCGACATTGACTTTAGCTAATTTATTTATTAGAATCTGATGATTAACGCTGTCAAACGCTTTGGATAGATCCAATAATAACAGGAGAGATAATTTCTTATTTTCTATATTTTCATATATTTTATTGGTAACTGTAAGTAGCGCAGTTTCTGTTGAAAGACTGGGTCTAAAACCATGTTGCTCGTTAACTAGTAAATTATTTGAGTCAAGGTAAGACATCAGTTGAATGGCAATTATTTTCTCGAGTATTTTTGAGATGACAGGGCAAAAAACAGGAGATATTGGTCTATAATTTCCAACGTTTTTCGTGTTCTCCACTTTTGTAAACGGGAACTACGTAAGGATGTTTCCAAAGGTCAGGGTAGTTACCTGTAACAATTGAGGTGTTGACAATAACAAGAATGTAGAATATTTGTAACGGGCAGAGAGTCAATATTGTAAACGGGCAGAGAGAGAGAGAGGAGGAGAGATATGAACGAGAGAGCAGCGAGAGAGAGAGAGAGAGAGAGAGAGAGAGAGAGAGAGAGAGAGAGAGAGAGAGAATTATATAAAATCACTGTTTGCTAATCTGGCAACACTCTCCCTCCTGTCACATTCACTTGACATATTTGACAGCTCTGGACTTCAAGCTTCTGGTGGAATAAAAAGAAAGACGAGGGAAAGAATTCTTTATATGCATCATTTTGTCATTCTCTCATCTCAGTAAAAGAGTGAGATAGAGAAGAGTTGCTCTTACTTAAAAGTGAAATGGAAAGGTTATTTCTTTAAAATACCATCACATGAATTTTGTAATTACAAAGTTATATCATTATTTGAAAACTTGAAAATAATCAAAATTCTCTCATCTCAGTAAAATAGATAATTATCTTTTATCATTTAATGTTATTCAATTTACACATAAAAGCTTGAAAACTTATAAATTACATAAAAAAAATTAAACAAACACTTTTGCATGGTTTTTCCAGGATTGAAAAATGTTGACGGAGTCTTTGAGAGACAAAACCTTAAAAGCTCTAGGCAGAGGGTTAGTTTCAGACTCCGACTTAGCCACAAACTCTGAAAGGTATGAAAGATATAAATCCTTCTCAGCAAAGGAAATCAATCTAGAGACAGCTTGAATTTCCCCTACTCTCTTAGCAGTTGCCAGCGATACTAGGAACAACACTTTCTTGGTAAGTTCTCGTAGTGACAAGTTCTCAAGGGGATCAAAAGCTTGCAAACTTAACAACTTCAATACTTCCGCTAAATCCAACAAAGGGACCTGAAGCGTAACGTTTGGACGTTCGACCTTAAAAGATCTGATTAGATCATGAAGAACCCTGCCATAAGAAATCTAAGATAAGTAAAATCTAAAGGTGCTCACTACCATGGATCTGTAACTAGTGATAGTGGAGTGAGAGAGAGAGAGAGAGAGAGACTGATTTCCTGAGGAAAAGAAGAAAATCTGCCACCTTTGCTATCGTGGGCAGAGAAATGCTATGCCCTTGCCTCCTGCACCAGGCACGGTACATCACCCACCTTGCCTGGTATAATTTTCTGGTCAACTTCCTCAAGCACATAGAAAGTTGTCAAGCCACTCCTTTCGAGAGACTGCGTTCTCTTCCCAAAGCCCAGCGATTCCTGAGACATACCTGCACAGAATGCATCCAGAGACGAGAACCTGAAATTAGAAGGGACAGAGATGACATCTTCCCTAGTAGGCTTCTCTACTCCTTCGCCTGCTGAGCCCTATCTGAGAGGAAGAGCTCGACTTGACTTAGCATCGACCGAATCCGCTCTCTGAGGCTTCTGAATCACCACGCCGAGATATGTTATCATCTGAGAAGGAGAAAGGGAGCTTTTCTTCGCACTGATGAGGATCCCTAAAGTCTCGCCGAGATCTAGAAGGAAGTCCCTTGCCTTGGAGCCTCCTCCCTGGAAGAAGCCTGAATCAACCAATCATCTAGGTATACCTCCTCATGGACAGAGGACTTTGAACTGGAAGGTTCCCAGTGGACTTAAGAAACGAAGGAACCTGAGAGATTCCGGATGTATTGGAACCTGGAGATAAGCATGCTTAAGGTCCACTGACACCATCCAATCGTGTCTTCGGACTGACCTCAGCACCGACAGAGTCGTTTCCATCCAAAATTTTGTGGAAACTAGGAAATGGTTCAGGCCCAAAAGGTCTATGATGGGCCTCCAAGAACTGTCCGCCTTGGAGGTTACAAAGATGCGACTGTAAAAGCCTGGAGTGAGGGGAGCTAGTTCTAATGCTCCCTTGTCCCACAAAGATTGAATCTCCATCGCCAAAGCCATCCCCCTAATGGATGATGGGGAATAACTGGAAAGGGCCACCAGGGAATTGGACAGTGGAGGGACTGCAAGGAAAGGGATCTTGTACCCCTCTTAAAACCTCCACTACCCAACTCTCCGCATCCCCCTTCTCCCAGGTTGTTACGAAGGGGGATAAACAACCTCCTACTGGCATTGATGAGGGCAATGTCTCCTATCTCCGAAAACCCTTCTTCCCAGAAGAGGGTTTGGAGGAAGCAGACGAAGGTCTGGACAAGAACCCGACTTTCTTGAGACCTGACCGAGGATGATGACCCAGAGCGTTTAACTGGGGAAGTTGCATGCGCACCTTTCGGGGACTTGGTACCTTGAGCAGCCACTTGAATCATGGCTTGCTGAGACTCCACCGCCGATGTGGAAGATACAAAATTTGTCATTGAGGAGACATCCTCCTCCTTAAAGAGACTGTCACAGAATGCAAGAGGATCCCTGGACAGAACCCACTTGTGAATCTCTGGAAAATGAGGGGGATATGGCTTAGGTAAAGATCCCTCCTCTTCTTGTCGACAAAAGTAGTAAAGCTCGCCGAGATATTAGCTTGATGAGCTAACCCCATTGATACTGAGGTAATGAGGTTATCAAATAAAATGGGATCTGAAGGAATGTAACCATCCCGTTTTAAGAAACCCATTAGGCCCAAAAACATCCACGTAGAGTGAGACAGGGCTTTGAACTGATTCCGGGAGGTGTCCTCAAGCAAAGCTGCTTCTCTCAAGGAAATGCCAACCTGTCTATTCGATGCAGGGACCTTGGGTAAGAGAGCCTCCACTAATTTGTTTAGATTTGCTCTGAAACCAGAAGGGTTACCCGCTACACTGTATAAGGGCTTTCGACTGTGAAGAATGGTCAAATCCTGCTTACCCACACCCACTATCACAGCTAACCGACAGTCCACCTCCCTCAGGGCTTGCTCAACATGCCCAAACCATGGCAACTTACGACAGTCCACCTCCCTCAGGGTTTGCTCAACATGCCCAAACCATGGCAACTTACAAGACGAATGAGAAACCAAGGATTTGGTAGAAAAAAGTTCCTAAAACATCATCTGTTTTGTTTAAAAGGTTTCTCTTCAACTTTCAACTGGGGGGAAAAAAATGATGAATGAGGTTAATCATTCTCTTATACTCGCTGTCCCCCGCAAGAGGATATAGCCTGCTACAGGAGGAGGACCTTCATCCTCTAAAGGAAGCTCTTTCTCTACCTCTTCCGTACATAGCGGAGCGGAAGGAGAAGTAGAGACAAGACGGACTTCCGGATTAATAAACTCAAGAGATGGAGAAACCAACCTTCCCTGACCTACACCTATGAACTGAACCCCGGGAGTTATCAAACCCGCACTCGAGCCAACTGCAAAGGGTTGTGTAAAACTGGCATCCCCACCAAGAGATGCTGCAACAACTGGATGCACCAAGGATTCCTGCAAAATAAAGGCACCACTAGAATTCTGGGAAATTCTTAAGGAGGTCATGAATATTACAAAAATCTAATAGGAAACACTGTCTAAGGACCTGTAACCTTGTGAAAGGCCTAAAAGATCTCCACTGTATTCAGCCAAATTAAACTGAGAACTGTCCAATGAGCCCTCAAAGGGCAAAGATTCCGAAGTACTTCCGAAAGGGAAGGGAACCTTCGAAGAAGAGGGGGCATCCAAAGTCCCTCCTGCCGAAGGGACTGAATCCAAAGTCCCTGAAGAAGGAAGGGTAGATTTAACTTTTGTCAGACTAATGGCCGGAAACAAAAAATCCGCTGCATCCAATGGAGATCCTAACCTACCAGGACTACACACTGGATCTGAAGGTAAGTGCCCTTGAAACTGTGCCTCCTCTACCTGATCCCTAAAATCCCTAACTGTCTGTGTCATCCCAATTTCTGCCTGAACACTATGACTTTCATTCTTAGGGGAATATGGGAATTCTGCTGCAGACACAGCCTGCTCTGCGCTGGGGGCCCGGAAGCTCCTACCCTATTGGTTTTTGGATCTCCATGACCCCCGGCACCCATCAGGGCTGCCTCTGGAACAGGCAGGGGAGCTGAAATAGAACAATTAGTACTCTGTTCCCTATTACTATCCTGTCTATCATCGTGTAACTTAGACACCAAGCCAGCAAACAAATTAGACATACTCGATGTCACCCCATCTTCTAGTTTCTTAAAAAGAACAGACTCTAAATCACTGGGTTCTTCCTGTTTGGGTTTAACCCCCGACGCTAACCCACACTTACTCTTTGCTGCAAGTGCCTTTCCTTACACTCATCACACCTGGGGCCTAAGTTACATTGAATCTTTCTACAAGAGATGCATAACAAATGTCTAACGTATTTGAGTGTACTCATCCTACGTCTGCAGACGGTACAAGAATGATGGGTTGCTGCATCTTCGCTGCTTGGATGGTCTGGAGGCATTTTGGCCGGGGGAGGATCCTTCGAAGTTGAGTCCATTTCATGGTCCAAATCCATAATTCCTTCAATGGGAATCCAAGTCAAAAATCCAAAACAAGCAAAAGGCATCAACAAAATATCTATCTCAAAAAACACTGGGGTGGGTCAGGCTGTGACCAAAAAGTTCGCACACTGCGAGAAACGTCTTGTCAAGCGTGCGAACAGGAAGTGATTGATGTATTTAGTCACTGTTGGCTGGTCGCCAGCAACAGTGTTGCCAACCATGGACAGGTGACTCAGTAAACAGAGTTTACCTGCATAATTGGCAATGCTGGTAGTTGAAAATTTTACCTAAGTGTGGGTAATTTTGTGGGGTGTTGTTCGGGCTGGTCAGGTGACCAGGCCTAATTCAGGTGTTCAGGTGGTGTATTGCAATATGAAAGTTTGGATAGCAATATAATAAAAATAATACTGATTAACAGTAGTTTGAAAACTAATTTACAACCTGTGACAATACTTTGCTGGATAAATTTTATGCAAATAGGACAAATATAAAATTATATTAGGGTTAACATAAGGAGTGTAAACATCAACTGAAAGGATAATTATTGTTTGAAATATATCTTTATTTTTCAATTAGAGAATAAATTTAGGTTAAGCAGACTATGCCCACATGGGGAACAAAAATCACTACGGATTTTCAAATCTGAATAACTTTTCTTAAAAGTAAATAGGGGACTCCCCTTAACGACACTCAGTATCACTATAGATTCTCTACAGCCTGTCCACTTCCCTCTGGATCCCTCTCTAATGGCCATCCTCCATCTCGACCTGGGACGCAGGTCCAACTAAAGGGACGACTGTCCATAGGCAGTCCCAATTGACTTCCCTACGGCCTCTGGTACGACTGTTCCCAGATGTGAGGGAGTAAGCCAGTGACCTTTGCCTACAAGCATCAGTCAGATGAATAGCCTCATCCTCTCGAATCTCAATAGCAAAGCTGACTGCTCACAACAGAACTTCAGTCAAGAGCTGTCAGAAAACAATTGAACTCCTTGCTTAGGTTATTCCTCTCTTACCATGAAAATGGGTGAGGCTAGTACCTACACTGATGCCATTTTCAAAATTTTTAAGCTGCCGGCGAGTGAAACTGTAATTACTTGGTTAGTCACATGTAGTATAAAAATGTATTGTTATGATACAATAAAGTTTGTTCATACTTACCTGGCAGATATATATATAGCTGTATTCTCCGACGTCCGACAGAATTTCAAAAAGCTCCCGGCACACGCAGTGGGCGGCCAGGTGGTTAGTACCCATTCCCGCCGCTGGGAGGCGGATATCAGGAATCATTCCCATTTTCTATTCAGATTTTCATACCACTGTCCCCTGAGGGGAGGTGGGTGGGTACTTTAATTATATATATCTGCCAGGTAAGTATGAACAAACTTTATTGTATCATAACAATAACATTTTGTTCATGAAACTTACCTGTCAGATATATATATAGCTGAATCCACCATTGGGAGGTGGGAAGGGACAGAATAGAAGGATTTAGGAAACACCTCAAGTGCAGATGATTGACATCTTGATTCCTTACCTGTTAGCATAGCTGACTTCTTGATTACTGTCACCGAAGTCTGCTTTTGCTTTACTAGAGTTACCAACAAGGTAGTGACCTGTGTAGTTGGTGCGCTCTAGATGATCTGTCAACGGGGGGCGTGACCACAATGTGACTAGACATATTGACCATACTGTGAGGGCAACGAAGCTAAAACCACCACCTGACCTAACCTATCGAAGTTAGTCCCATAACTTCTAGGCTAACGAAAGGGAAAGCGCCTCAAGCGACCAACCCTTCAAAGTTAAAAGCACACCTATCCCTTTTCTATAGGATAGGATTCGTGCTGCTTCCTGCCTCCAATAATATTTTCTACGGATATGTATGGTCCTAGCGACTCGCAGATCTCATATGTCGTCTTCACATCCCGTCGGGGAGTGTGAAGCGAACACAGAGTTGCTTCGCTCAAACGTGGCACTCAGGATATTACTGAGTGTCATGCTCTGTTGAAATGCTTCCGAGGCCGCGCCCTCACCTCGTGAGCATTTACTTTAAAAGGTTTCAAATCTTTGTTCAAACATGACGAATGAGCCTCTTAGAAAGACTCCTTAAAAATAACGCCAGGGCGTTCTTCGACATGGGCAAGTCTGGTCTTTTTACGGAAACACCGCAGATTGTCCGAATGACCTTGACTTTCTTTAGTTTTATCAAGATAAAACTTGAGAGCCCCGACAGGGCACAGGACTCTCTGTGGCTCTTGCCCAATAATTTGTGCCATCCCCTTGATCTCCAGGCCTCTGGGCCAAGGTTAGACGGGTTTTCGTTCTTATGCAAGAACGGAAGGCTTAGAGGACACCGAATTATGTCCTCTAAAGCCAAACCTCTGATGATGGCTCTAAAACCTCACTAACCCTCAATGCCGTAGCTAGAGTGGTTAGAAAATTAGCCTTTCTGGTCACGTGTATTAAGTTTACAGAAAGGAGAGGTTCGAAATGCTTTGACATCAAGAACTTCAGACTACGTCTAAGCTCCATCAAGATTTCCGCAGACCTCAAAGATCGTGAAGGGCTTTGTTGTTTGACAGATCCGAATCTCTGAGCCTAGAGGCCGTCAACAACATATTTCCGTATTCTACAATCGTTGGGACTGTTAGCTTATCTTCATAATTCAGACGGAAAGGGAAGACGTAAAGTAATTCACAGAGGTGGAGGTGTAGGAGCAGTCATTTTTTCTTCCTGCACTATCTCCAGAATCGGCCCACTCCGATTGGTACACTGCATATGCAGCACTGCTTTGCTTTGACAATGAGACTTGTAATTAATCTTGAAGATCCTCTCGCTTCTCGACAGTCTGAACGCATCCAGACTCAGAGCGGAGAGGTTTTAGGTACCTCTTGAAGTGAGGCTGTTAGAGTAGACCGATTCTCTCGGGAGGAAGGGTCCTTGGAAAATGCCCTCTGAAGGACGTGACCTCTGTGGAATCCAGCCTCTCGAAGGCCAACATGGGGCGATCAGCGTCTTTCTCGCTCCCTCTGACGCCAGCGATTATCTTATCAGCTTTCCTAAGCTTTTGAATAGGGGAAAAGAGACTAACCAACTATCCCCATTCCATACTATATGATTGCGTCTATTGCTACCGCTCTCGGATCGAGAATAAGGGAGCAACGTAGAGGAAGCTTCTTCGTCTTCAATATTGCGAAGAAATCTACGAAAGGACGTCTCCAACGTCTCCACAACTCTCGACATACTTCTAAGCGAGGATTACTCAGACGTCAGTAGTTGCTGCCGGCCGATCGAGAAGATCCGCACGGACGTGCAATAGTGTAACGAACCTCTTGAGGATCGTTACGTTCCGTGCCTATGTCGATAACCATCCTCTCTCTTCTTGGGATATGAGAGAGCTGCGAAATTATCTGAGATGATTTGGACCAATCGACCAAAAACTCACTCTTCGAGGAACTGGAGAGCCAACCAAATTGCTTCCAATTCTCTTAGATTATGTGCCAGGACCTCTGTACCTCTGTCCGGATGCCTGGCACCCTCTCGGTATCACCTGAGGTGATCGTCACCCATTGAGAGATGTTTAGAATTATTTCTAGATCTTTGATGTTATTCAGTCCTCCTGCAGGAAAAACTGTAGAGGTCTGAATTGCAGTCTATTCAGGGAAAACAAGCTTCTCCAGCGAGGAATGGTCCCAGCAGACTCATCCATTCCCTCACTAAGCATGCTTCCTTCCCTAATAAGGCTGCGCTTTGCATAAGCAGGAGAGCATTATTATAGTGCTATGCCGCGGTAAACTCGTACAGAATTCTGTTACAGTGCGGTAAGCAGCGCTGCACAGGTCTAAGAGATATCTCTGTTGAAAATTTCTTAGCAATAGGAAGTCGTGTTTATTCATGATTACTAGAAATCCCCTCAACCGAGGCGAAAGTCATGATTGTAGGGTAGAGATATGGTTCGTCAATCAATCCCGCGGGAGAGAGAGACGTAACCGACAGAGCTTAACAGCGAGCTACCTGATACTGAGTTGGTGACACTGTGACAGTCACGGCAGCAGGCAGCAGCTTATGTTCACCTTCTCGCAGTCTTATGCCGAGTTGCCAGCTATTCTATTCATCTAAGGAATAGATTTTACATTATTTGAACAGAAACTCTCAAGTTGGCATATTTAAGCGAAACAAAATTCGCTAAATACAGAAGCTGATTTTGTGTTGTCGTAACATTACGCTTAATTAACCAAATGTTAAATCGGAAAACTCCTGGAAAGTTGCCTGGAGTACCGATTAAATATACTTGCGTCATCCACAATGACAGCAACCTCTCGTTCTCGCACTATTCTGCCTGAGTTACCAGCTACTCTCTTCTACGAAGGAATAGGTTTGTTACTATTATCGATAAGGAAATTCTCAAGCAGGCATATTTAAGCGAAACATAATTCGCTAGATGCCGACGCTGAGTTAGTGTTGTTGTAACAATACCTTTAGCGTTGTCCTTACAGCGGAAACTCCTGGAAGTTTGCAGGAAGGACCGATTAAAATACATTTACAATAGCCGTCTTTTCGGTTGCCATCTGTAGAGGTAACCATGATATGCGTATATGACTTGAACCCTACATTAGTAATATGACGCAAAGATAAAATACGTAAGTATTGTAGTCACTTGAACATAAAATTCTCTCTAATGAATGAGAGCTCTCTCGAATTTTGTTAATGAGAGCTTATCCGCTTAAGCGATAAAATGTTATGAAGATCTTTGTCAATGAGAAACTAACCCATTTACATGACAGAAAGTAATCCAGGAATTCGAGCATATAGTTTTCCCGATTCCGGCGAGAAATCGAGGAAGGGGCAAGATTCCTAATCAGAGACTGGGCTTACGACAGGAAGGACCTTAATGTTCCCTTCGGCAGCGCAATCGAAAGCAGACGAGGCGTTTTATGACACCGAAATCTGCTTACAGTTTTCCTGGAATTCATCAAGTGATGGATTCTATTGAACGCTCCCTTCGTAGAAAGCGAAGTAGACATCTTGACGAGACCAAACTCCTTCCTCTACATTCGACGACGCCCTCTTGAAGAGCGTTCTTGCAGGAATCCTGCCGAACGTCTTGATGCGTAGGACGCCTATCGTTCTGAAGAACGTCCTGGCCAGTGCTCTACCGAGCGTCATGACGTGTAGGATGCCGAGCGTCTTCAAAAGCGTCCTCGCTAGCGTCCAATGGCGAGCGTCCTCGCTAGCGTCTGCGAGCGTCCTCGCTAGCGTCCTGGCTGAGCGTCCTCGCTAGCGTCCTGGCGAGCGTCCTCGCTAGCGTCCTGATGTGTAAGACATCGAGCGTCTTCCAAAAGCTTATCAATGTTTATGACGTCGAGCGTCTTCCAGAGCGTCCTGATGAGCGTCTCTTCGTGTAGGACGTCGAGCATACGGCAAAAGCTTCCTCACGTCTCAATGCGTAGGACGTTGAGCATCTTCAAGAGACGTCCTCGCGAGAGTCTTACCGAGCGTATTGGTGCCTAGAACACCAAGGGCATCTCAGAGAGGATCTTGTCGAGCGCCCTGATGCCATGAAAGGCCATAAGACTTGGACCATACCGTAGACTTAAAAGTGAATTCTCTACTACATTCATCTTCTCACTAAGCATGTACTCTAATAAGCCATGCTTTCGTAAGCATGAGAACATTATTATAATATATAGTGTTCGCTGCGTTAGATTCCTTTAATAATGTTACCTACGGTAATCAGCATTGAAAGGCTGGAATATCTTTCTTATTGAACGTATCTTAGCAAAAGGCAGACAATATTTTATTTATGTTTGCTTAACTATCCCCTCAATCCGAGGCGCTAAGACCGCGATTGTAGGGGAGAGATACGGTTAGTCATTCCATCCCGCAGGACCGACCTCTCATGACTGAGCAATAGATGGTTACTGCGTTGGTCTAAGCGATAGCAGCCCCCTCCGTTAGCTGTCTGGCCTTACTCTTCCAGAGTTGCCAGCTACTCCATTCAATAAAGGAATCTTATAAAATTATTATCGAACTTCAGGAAGTTCTTATTAATGTATATTTAAGCGAAACAAGACTTCGATAAATCTAGAAGCTAATTAGGTATTGTCATAACAATCCCTTTAAGCGTAGTCCTTCCTAGGAAAGTCCTGTAAGGATACTGGTAATAGAGTTGCACAGCAAAGAAGTAACTACGGTATGTGCTTATGATTTGACCGTATCGCATTATCATACAGCAGATACTCTACTACCTTCTTTCCTGCCGAGGCAGATAGAGAAAGGAAAAAACTTTTACTATCTTCGTTCTTTTCGTTAATAGAAACGATAGAAAGAGAATATATTTCCTTAAGTAAGGAAGTTAATCCAGGAACTCTTTAAATCTTCGTAATTTCCTCATAAATCGCGAAGAGACAGAATTCCTGTTCATCTCTAGGGTTTACGGAAGGAAGTAGATATTTCCTATCCGCCATCATACCCAAACGTCGATAAGATTCTTATTAAGAAACCAAGGTTTCTCCCGTACGTCTTGGTAAAAACTTCGACATGACTGTTGCTTATCAAATACGGAGGCGTCCCGAAAAGCGTCCTCAAAAGCGTCCTGCCTTCAAGGGAGCGCCGCTCATGAAGCGTGCTAGTCATAAGCCGATGTACGGTGATCGTCGTCCGGTGGGCGAGTATTATGGACGTTCGCAACTCCTGACAAAGACGGCGGCCGCTTGTGCGACATCTTGCGTCTCTGTCACGCTCATCGACACTTCCAGAAACGCACTCAAAAGGACGCCTTAGGGTACGCCTTCTTCCTTTTCACAGTAAGTGAGATAAGGCGATCTGGGCGCTTAACAGCGTTCTTCCTATTTCCTTCTTCTTTCTCCCATGTGTTGGAAAGTCGTCAAATTGTTAAGGCGGCGATTACAATCGCACGACAATAGAGAGAGGACGTGAAGCGTCCTCCTCAATAAGCTTCTATTTAAAGGGCGCGAGTCCTTCCGAGAGCTCCAACCCTGTACGGGGAGGACGCCTCAGAGGACGAGAAGCAATCCTTCAGGATTCGTGCACGTGCACGATCTTTGGCAGCCTGAGAAGCGTCTTCAGGTCTTGCCGAAGGGACGCCAGATCGGTGGGGGTTCCTCGTAACCCTCCTTCGGCTTTCGACATGCCCTCTCCCTGTGTTCTGGGAGTCCGACAGAGGTCTAGACCTAGAGGCATTATAAGGCCGATCTGACGCCCCCTCCACAACACTAGGGGCAAAATCAACATCACTACACTCACAACATGATTGGAGAGCGAGCACTTTTTCAAGCTTACTCGATGTAATCCACCATAATAGAAAGGGCATTACGTCTCACAGAACTTCCTCTAGGCCGTAAGCCATACCACAGGGTTTAGGCAAAATAAAGTCTACTGGAGGTTAGTAGGGTTCATTATCCTAACTTCTGTTACTGTGGAGGAAGACCTCTGATTCTATCACGCTCTAATTTGCGTACATACGAATCATACGTCTCTTTCGGAATTCAGTCAACATTACACTAATTACATTGATCTTTCAACAAAGAAAACATGTAAACATCATGTATACTAAGCGAGTGTCTACCGAAGGTTTCGTAGCCTCCCCTTACCCGTTGCAGACAACAAAGTCTGAAACTAGGCTAACTAGATTCAGACATCATATGCAATGAAAAAATTTTAATTAATTTATGATAGAGTATGCCTAGCCACAAATCCAAGTCAATCATTCAAAAAAAAATAAGTTAGGATACTTAAGCGGCTAATGAAGTTTCAAATCCTAGGCGGAGGTAGTGGAAACAGGTGTTTTCACTACCGCGACAGAGAAAAATCTGAATAGAAAATGGGAATGATTCCTGATATCCGCCTCCCAGCGGCGGTAATGGGTACTAACCACCTGGCCGCCCACTGCGTGTGCCGGGAGTTTGAAATCTGTCGGACGTCGGAGAATACAGCTATATATATATCTGACAGGTAAGTTTCATGAACAAAAATCTAAATTATATATACATTTTTAAGACAAAAATACTACATAAATTTTTAAGATAAAAAATATTAACACTAAAAATAAATACAATTAAAAATAATGACGACTCACTTGATTGTGACTTCATTTAGTGCAGCTGGACGGCCATTATGAAGAACTCTTGTGATAGTGATGGTCTGTTTCTGGTCATTAATTAACACAACTTGGCCTTGATACCATCCTAGACCTCCAATTACCTCTATAGAGACCTCACACCCAATGAACTTGTGCTGAGTACTCATCATCTTGACTGCTCACCTAATAGGGTAAACATCCAGGTTTCATATTTATTATATAGTAGCACAAATCCTCATTAAATCAACTACAACAAAATTTTTTCACCAAATTTGCATCTATTCTTCATATTAAATGAGAAAAATTGTAGGTAACATACATTCAACTACTTATACGTAAGCTGATTCGCCACAGTTTTGAATATGCCCTTTCCATGATATTCTGAAGTCCTGTGAAACTGTAATAACAGGGATACTTTTTGCATGTACAATGCAAGAATAACTACCAAAGATGCTGGTAATTTGCATGCCTTGGGTAATTCAAAAGAGTGCCTGAGACATATCCCTATGTCCCTTCCTGATTGGCTCCTTGTGTCTATGGAACCAGAATAACCCATCAGTTTCTGGCATAACGATACCATGTGAAGGTGCATTTTGAAACTGGCCACCCAAGGCACTCAGATCAGTTCAATATCGTTGCCTATACTGAATACACTGGGTCAGAATGAGTGCCTGGCACTCAAGTGTCGTCAGGATCCTCACAAATATGTACATTGCCATCTGTGTAGCTAAACAAAAAAAATTAAAAATACACTTGTTTTATATGGTCCATTAGTAATTGTTATTTTTGCATGTTCTACACTGCATACAGGTAGTGCCCAATTAGATATCGGCGGACTCGGTTAATGGTGATCTGGTTGCAATTTGGTTGCTTAACCTATAGCCTAACCTCCCTGAATAGGGTTATAATGCACTCAGATGGAGCAAACACTGCCACCAGACGACTGACAACTAGGCTAGGTTACAGTAACCTACCTTATGCTCACATTAAGTACTCCAGAGATGGGCTATTTCAGCTTTTGGCAAAACTGCCTCTTGCCTTTATTTTAAAGAAGTGGATATTGTCACTGCGCAGTGAAAATGATTTTAACACTTATGCTCACCGCACATTGAGTGAAACAGTCTAGGTGGGCGCTGCAAATGGGCAATTGAAAATTATAATATGGAGTTTTCATATTAAAACTAATACAGGCAGTCCCCGGGTTACAACGGGTTCGGCTTGCGACGTTCCGAGGTTAAGGCACTTTACAATTATAATTATCACAAATTATTTCCAGGGTTACGATGCCTGTTCCAGGGTTACGACGCCTACAACACTGATCTGGCAGAAGAAATATGACACCAAAAATGCAAAATAATCAATATTTGAAGGTTTTTTTAAGAAAAATGCAATAAAAATGCAGTTTACATAGTTTCCAATGCACCCAAAGTATTAAAAGTAAGGTTTTCTTAGGATTTTTGACGATGTTCCGGCTTATGACGATTTTCGGCTTACAACGTGTCTCAAGAACGAAACCCCCGTTGTAACCCGGGGACTGCCTTATTGTAATACCTACCTGAACACCTGAATTAGCCCTGGTCACCTGACCAAACTGAACAACACCCCACAAAAATGACCAACACTTAAGTAAAATTTCAACTGCCAACGCTACCAATGCTGTAGGTAAACATTGTTACAGAGTCACCTGTCCGCGGTTGGCGGCGCTGCCGCCAGCCACCAGTGACTACTCCCATCAATCGCTAAATCATTAATCATTTGATGAGGGGAGATGGGTGGGTGTCATTCAGGTGTTCAGGTAGGTTTTACAATATTAGTTTTAATATGAAAACTCCATATTGCAATACACCATCTGAACATCTGAATTAGCCTGATTTACAACATTTAAATGGAGGTAGGCTCATTCATCGTTTCAGCCCAACCACTCGATGTACATTGGTATAAACTCATTAAATTATTACCTTGGATTAATACCGTTAACTCACCTTCCATCAATGATCAAGTGAGAAATGGAAGGAACGAGTACCTCAACGTTAGTCTGATCAGTAAGTCTCGTCTTGGTCACATCAAAACTCCCATGGAGTAACATAAATTTCTCATGTGTGGAGGGGAACTATACACTTCACATGTGGCTGCATAACCTCCCATGTATAGAGGATAAGTCCCAAGGTCAGATCCTTCCAGAAACATTCCATGTGGTATCATATACCTCTCATGTATGGAGTGGAACTAAACATCTCCCATGTGGCTGTTAGCCTCCCATGTATGGAGAATAAGTTCCAAGGGCAGATCTTTCCTGACGTCCACTGAAGGCGAGTGATAAATCCAAAAGTCACGATGAGGGAGCTGAGCCGCTGCCAAAGAACATACTTACCGGAGATAGTACACCAAACCCAGACAAAAACCAGATAAGAAGGCAGACTAATCTATGAAAAACGAGAAAAATGATATTTGTTATATTACAATAAAGTTTCATACATACTTACCTGGCAGATATATACATAGCTAAGACTCGTCGTCCCCGACAGAAATTCAAATTTCGCGCCACTCGCTACAGGTAGGTCAGGTGATCTACCGGCCTGCCCTGGGTGCAGGACTAGGAACCATCCCCGTTTTCTATCATATTTTCTCTCTTCCACCTGTCTCCTGCGGGGAGGCTGGGTGGGCCTTTAATTGTATATATCTGCCAGGTAAGTATGTATGAAACTTTATTGTAACATAACAATATCATTTTCATACAATCACTTACCTGTCAGATATATACATAGCTGATTGGCACCTTCGGTGGAGGGTAAGAGACAGCTTCTATATGGAATAGACAGGTAAACAACATATGTTGTAGGTATAAATAAAACCTTGGTTCCTACCTGATAGGTGGTAGACTTCGTGTGTTGTTTGCCCAGTAGTCTGCATCACCTCAAGAACTTTAGCGAGATATATGATCTATGGCCAAGAGTTCTTGTGGGTCTGCCGATGGGGTCTTACCCACTTACTCGGCAGAGCCTAAAAGGACTTTGTCAATGGGTGCTGATCCACTTATATGACAAATCACCTTATGAAGGAGACACACAACCAATCCCGACCACCTGATCCTAACCATACGTTAGAACTACAGATTGTTAAGAGTTATCCCGAACTCGTCACAACAATCGTAACTCAAAATCACTACGCACACATACATAATTTTCAAAAATTATACTCAACTAATTGGATATGACAAGAATTTTACTGAAGCAACATAGACGGCCGCGCCCGTGCTAGCCTAAGTCCTCTATTGTTAGAAGAGACTCGACCATATCCAAAAAGAAGAAAAGTATAAACATTTAAGGATTGGTGTCTGCTCCCGTACCCAGAATCGTATCCGCTGATACGAAAGGACCTAGAGAAAAAACACTTCTCATATGTCACACGCACGTCTTTCAAGTAATGAGATGCAAATACTGAGTTGCATCTCCAAAATGTCGTATCTATTATGTTTTTAACGACATATTCTTATGAAACAAGAGAGACGTCGCTATAGCTCTAACTTCATGAGCTTCTATTCTCAACAGTTGTAACTGTTCGTCAGGACAGGCCTTATGAGTGTCTGTAATGACGTTTCTTTGACAACGAATGCCAGCGCATTCTTGGACATCAGTCTTGGTGGGGTCTTTTACCGCGCACACCAAAGACCTTGTCTAGAGCCTCCATTCGATGCTTTTCTCTGAAGGTAGAACTTCAGAGCTCTAACAGGGCAGAGAGACCTCTCTGTTTCTCTGCCTACGAGACTTGACATGCCTTTGACTTCGAATGACTTAGGCCAGGGATTCGTAGGATTCTCGTTTTCCCGCTAAAACAGGGTCTGAAACGAGCAAATCGCTGAGTCTCCCTTGAATGCTACTTCATCCTGCAGAGCATGCAATTCCCTAATTCTCTTTGCCGTAGCTAAAGATAATAGGAATAGGCATTTTTTTTCGGGTAATGTCTCTAAACGATGCCCGCTGAGGAGGTTCGAATCTTTCCGATGACAGATACTTTAGAACTACGTCTAGGTTCCAGTTCGGAGGTACTGGTTCCTTATACTTTGAAGTCTCAAAAGACCTTATGAGATCGTGGAGATCTTCATTATCTGCCCGATCTAATCCTCTGTTCCTGAATACAGCCGAGAGCATACTTCTATATCCCTCTATTGTGGATACGGCTAGATGAGATTTTCCTCTCAGGAATAGCCGGAAATCCGCAAATTTCCGCTAGTAGCAGGTAGTGGAGGAGGCAACAACTTCTTGGATCTACACCTCCTTCTAAATACCTTCCACTTCGACTGGTATACTTTCGTAGTGGAGGTTCTGCGTTCTCTCGCGATCGCGCTTGCTACTTCGCGAGAAAAGCCTCTCGCTCTGACAAGTCTTTCGATAGTCGAAAGGCATCAGAGCGAGAGCGGAGAGGTTTGATGGTTGTATGAGAAGATCCGTCCTTCCGGGTAGGGATCTTGGAAAGTCTACGCTTCACTCTACCACCTCCTTGAACCATTCCTGGGCCGGCCAAAAGGTGGCTATTAACGTCATCCTCGTCTCCTTTGACGCCACAAACTTTTCATTACTAACCCCCGGATTTTGAATGGGGGAGAAGCATAAACGTCTCTCGAGACCAATTTAGCAGGAAGGCATCTACCATAAGTGCTCTGGGATCTTCCACGACCGAGCAAAACACTGTGAGCCTTTTTTGAAATAAATGTTGCGAAGAACTCCACCTGAGGAGTTCCCACAGAGACCAGAGATCGAGACACACTTATTCCTCGTGTAAAGTCCATTCTGTATGGAAGGACCTGGTTCCTCCTGCTGAGCCTTTCCTTTCGCCCTCACATTCCTTTCTCCCTGTAAGAACCTTGTCATCAGGGAGATGTTACTGTGATACGTCCAAAGTAATAGGTCTCTCGTGAGCTCGTAAAGGAACGAGGAGTGCGTCCCTCCCTGTTTCCGAATGTAGGCAAGAGGGGTGGTGTTGGGCGTCAACTCGTCCCCGTACTCCTCAAGAAGAAGGTTAGTCAATCCCTTCTAGTTAGACAAACCTTCTCTTCCACTATATTCGTTATCCGAGTTTTCCTCTAACTCGGGATCTAAAAAGCGTCTCCGCTCTCCTTTCCGAAACATTTCTTCTTCTTGCGGAAACAAACTCCTAACAGGAGAGGGGCTAAGGGAATGATAATCCTTCCTCTTTCCCGCTCTAATATTCTTGGAAGGCGTCATAAGCTTCGGCTTCTCTAGAATTTTAGAAGACTCTTCTGCTTACATGACGCTTCCCGTTTGCCAAGCGTCATGGATGATCGTCTTTTGCTGACGTCTCGATGACGCTTCGCGCTTGGAAGATGCTCAGCTCTCCAAAGGCGTCCTCCTTGGCGTCATAATATTGGACGGAGCGTCATGTCTATGCTCCGTTTCCAATGACGCTTCGCTTCTAAAAGACGTCTTACTTCTCTATGGCGTTACGAAAATCTCGTAAGCACCTGTTCTCTCTCTCGCACTAGACGCTTCTGTAAGGACGTTTAGCCGTTTCCTCGTTGAACAGGTAAGAGAGGACGAGACTTCTTAATTGGAAGCGACACGTCCTTCCGACGTTGCGTTCGAGATGACAGTTGCTCTTGAACTGCTATAATGATTCTCTTGACGCTTCTCCCACGTCCAGTGCATGACGTCTTTCGTCATCACTCGGTGGGGAAAAAAAAAGGAAAGGGTACTTCCGCGTACACTTCAGGTGACGCTGACGCCCCCTTCGCTTTCTTGCTAGAAGACGGAGAGTCATCTGAGAAACTCTCAGGGACTAGAATCCCTGTCAGGCGTCATATGGCGCTTCAGCGGTTTCGACAAGTTCGATTCCCTCCACCCTCGTTTAGGTGAGGGAGAGGGAGAGGACGAGAAAACACTCGCGAAGGACGCTTTCTATAGTGCCCTTGAGCCGCCTGCAACGAAGCAGAGCTAGCTTAAGGAACGTCTGATGTTGGGGATTCCCCACAAACCTCCTTAAGGCTTTCGACTTTCCTTCTCCTCTGTGTTCGTGAGCTTGGAAGAGGTCTAGGCTTGGGAGTGTCGCAGGAGCCTGGCACCTACTGGTGCTTGGAGGAGAAATGTTTCATTTTCCCTTTTTAAAGGGACGAAAGGCGGACCTACCTCTCTTCTCTGGAGCCTTCCTTCTTGCGGGAGGTCTGGAGATCGGACCACCTCGAAAGGGCTGCGTAGAAGTGCTAGGTCCTTTCTTGTCCGATACTAAGCAGGTTTCTTCTTCTAGCTGACTGCGTCAGAAGATCCTGCGTCGCCTTCTCAGTTAAAGAGTGAGCCACGTCCTTCACTAACTTAGAAGGGAACAAATAGTTCGAAAGAGGTGCATATAGTAGAGCTGCCCTCTGCGCATGCGAGACTGCCTTTGTTAAGAAGGCGCCCTACACTGTCCTTTTCTTCAAAAGACCTGCTCCAAATAATGCAGAGACTTCCAAAGATCCATCTTGTACTGCTTTGTCGATGCACGACAAAATGCATAACAGGGCTTCAGGTTCGATTCCCTGCGAATTCGTGAGCTTTCTTGGACAATCACCCCAAGGGACCAATCCAAGAAGTTGAAGACTTCCAATACATGGAAAAGTCCCTTGAGGAGATGATCTAGTTCCGAAATACTGCCAAGTAATGCGGGCAGAATTAAGACTAGGACGCCTTGAAGCGTCAACTAACGTCGAAAAGTCTGCCTCTGTAGTAGAAGGGAGAGCGATACATATCCTCCCCCGTCTTGTACCATATGCCTCTTTTCCCAGCTAACCTTGTTGGAGGCATGCAAAATACTGTCCTGGTTAAGTCTTTCTTCGTTCGACTTCATCCAGGCGTCTAAGGCGTGTAAAGCCCGCTTCATCGAGATGGTGGGCTTCATCTTCAGAAAAGACGAAGTCTTCTTCACCTTCGCACTCGAAAAGAGCGAGCGCGGAGAAGGAGGAGCAGCCGGAGTCAACTCGCCTCCGTATTCCTCCAGAAGCCGGGTAGTCAACACCTTATAGTTGGACAAGCCCTCTCTTCCAAGATCGTCATCATTCGAGTTTCGTTCGAACTCGTGATAATCCTGAGTTTCTGTTCTCCTTTCAGAACTTTCCTCTCTGGGGGAGACAAACTCCTGATCGGAGAGGGGCTAAGGGAATGAAGTCTTTCCTTTTTCCCGTTCTGATCGACTTAGGAAGGCGTTTCACAACAGAACCTTGCGGCTTCTTCTCGCGCCTTTAGAAGACGTCATGGTATGACGCTTCCCGCTCTCCGAGCGTCATGTTTATGACGTCTCTTGTTGACGTTTAGATGACGCTTCGCGTTTGGAAGACGCTTCGCTTTCTAAGGGCTTCCTACTCGGCGTCACAATCTTGGACGGAGCGTCACGTCTAAGCTCCTCTTGATTTGACGCTTCACTTCTACAAGACGACTTCCGAGCAGGTGCGAGAGGACGAGACTTCTTAATAGGAAGCGTCACGTCCTTCCGACGGGGCGCTAAAAAACTCCCACAAGAGATGACAGTTGTTCCTGCACCGCCATAATGATCTTCCTTGACGCTTCTCCTACGTCTAGTGCCTGACGCCTTCGTCATCACTCGGGGAAGAAGCATGATGGGGTACTTCCTCGTAAGCGTCAGGGTGACGTTGAAGCCACCTTCGCCTTCTTAATAGCCGACGGGGCGTCATCCGAGAAGCGCTCCGGGCTAGAATCAATGTCTTGCTTCATATGACGCTTCAGCGGTCTCGATAAGTTCGACTCCTTCCACCCTCGTTTAGGTGAGGGAGAGGGAGAGGACGAGACTCGCGAAGGACGCTTCTATAGCGCCCTTGAGCTGGCTGCCATGAAGCAAAGCTAGCTGAAGGGACGTCTGACCGTTGGGGATTCCCTCCGACCTCCTTAAGGCTTTCGACTTTCCTTCTCCTCTGGGCATGTGAGCTTGGAAGAGGTCTAGGCCTGGGAGCGCCGCAGGGACGATCAAACGCCCCCTCCACAACACTGATAGGGCTCACTTCACTAAAATTCACTATCACTAGCCTTACCTTTCGAGTCCGCCATCTTGGACTTCATGTCTCGAATCGTCGCTTTCAGATTGGCGATTTCCGATGCCGAATCCGAAAAGACACTCTGAGAATGAGATTTATAGGGAGAATCTACAGTAGTAGGGTTAGAATTTATTATTGAAAGGCTCAATAGGCCTTGAATTCACACCTTTCAGCCTTCTAACTCTATCCCTCTCTAACTTCTTCAAATAAGAAGTCAAAGTCTTCCATTCTCTGCATTCAAACTCTCGCATTCCTTACAAGTGTTAATAGCAGAACACTGCACCCCCCTACATTTACGGCATACAGTGTGAGGATCAACCGAAGCTTTCGGTATCCTCACCCTGCAGCCTACATTCACACACATTCTCACACTCACATTAGAATCAGACATACTGAGAAAAATCCAAAAGAGTTATTCCAAAAACAGTCCACAGTAGCGAATGCCAAAACACGATCCAAATACGTCACCAAAAGTCGAAAAACGCTGATCAAAGTGTTGAAAAATGAATCCAAGTCAGGAGGTAATAACAACAATGTTGATACCACCGGCGACAGAGAAAATATGATAGAAAACGGGGATGGTTCCTAGTCCTGCCACCCAGGGCAGGCCGGTAGATCACCTGACCTACCTGTAGCCGAGTGGCGCGAAATTTGAATTTCTGTCGGGGACGACGGAGTCTTAGCTATGTATATATCTGACAGGTAAGTTGATTGTATGAAACAATAAAACTACTACTTCCCCTACTGATCCCGCGCTAATTAGCTGCTACGAACGGCCTTAGCGAGTAACCCCCCTCTGAAATGAACTGTACATCTCTAAAGTAGAAAGAAGTAAATACCGACACTGATTTCCAAGATGCCGCTTCCAAAATCCTGCTTACTGAGAAATTCCTCAGGAACGCCAATGACGTCGCTACACTCCTGATACCATGCGCTCTAGGGCGTGGAACATTGTTTCCCGAAACTGTGTCTCTGGGAAGAGATTGGGAGATTACTTCCCTTAAGAAAAAACTGATTGCATTTTTTCGAAAGTGGTCTAGAAGGATTCCTAGGCAAAATGAATAAATACCGCGGTCGAGGCAATAACTTAGCAGTGCGCAACAGGTAGTGTTTAAGCGATCGCACTGGACAAAGACGCGTTTCGGCAACGTCACCTCCGACAAAATCCTCGCGAGACAAAACCTTAAACTCTCTCGGAAGAGGGTTAGTTTCCGACTCTGACTTTGCCACAAATTACGGAAGATATGAGAGATACAAATCCTTTCCCGCAAACGAAATTGATCTCGAGACAGTCTGAATTTCCCCTACTCTTTTAGCTGTAGCCAGTGATATTAAAAACAAGACTTTTTTCGTAAGTTCTCGTAAGGACAAACTCTCCAGAGGTTCAAAGGCTTGTGAGCTTAATAATTTTAGAACATCCGCTAAATCCCAAGGGGGGGCCCGAAGCGGAACAATCGGTCGTTCGATCTTAAAAGATCTGAGATCATGAAGGACTCTACTATTAGAAATCTCTGGTAAATGAAACCTAAAGGTGCTCGCTAACATGGACCTGTAGCCTGAAATAGTAAAGTAAGAGAGAGACTTGGATTTCCTGAGGAAAAGAAGAAAATCCGCCAACTTTGCTATCGTGGGGCAGGAAATACTATGCCCCTGTGCTCTGTACCATGTACGGTACATTGCCCACCTTACCTGGTATAACTTCCTTGTGGACTTTCTCAGGCACATAGAAAGTTGTCGAGCCACTCCTTCCGAAAGACCGGACTTTCAGGCTGCTCGCTAAACAGTCTCCATGCAGCTAGGTTGAGCATGGGAAGGTTCTTGTGGTAATCATGAAAATGCGGCTGTTTGAGAAGATCCTTCCTTCGTTGCTGGAGGATCGAAGGTTCGGACAGCACTTCCAAGAGATCCGGGAACCACGGTCTCTAAGGCCAAAACAGAGCAATTAGGGTCATCTCCGTATTCTTGCACCCTCTTAGCTTTGCCAGTACATACCTGATGAATGAGGCCTACAGGAGGGAAGGCATATACTTGTAAATTGTCCCACAGGTGGAGCATAGTGTCCGTCCCGCAAGACATAGGGTGGTCAGATGAGCCTCTTCTGACCACCACTGAAGATTTTCGAGGCAGGAATCGTCCCAGATTATCACTGCATCCTCTTCCCGAAAGTCCCAGCAATTCCTGAGACGTACCTGCAGAGAATGCATCCTGAGACGAGAGCCTGGAACTAGAAGGGACAGAGATGACATCTTCCCCAGAAGACTTCTCCATTCTTTTGCAAGTTGCACTTTGTCTGAGAGGAAGAGCTCGACTTGTCTCATAATCGACCGCACTCATTCTCGAGTCGGGAAAGCCTTCAAAAGAGGCGTCCAAATCTCCACGCCGAGATAGGTAATAGTCTGAGAAGGGAACAGGGAACTCTTTGTCGTGTTGATACGAATCCCTAATGTCTCGCAGAGTTTTAGAAGGAAATTCCTTGCTCTGAGAGCCTCCTCCCTGGAAGAGGCTTGAATTAGCCAATCGTCCATGTACCTCCTCATGCGGAAGTGCTGACGATGCATGGTAGCAGAAACAGGAGCCATCACCCTCATGAACACCTGAGGCGCTGTGGTCAGTCCGAAACAGAGGACTTTGAACTGGAAGGTTCCAAGTGGACCTGAGAAACGAAGGAATCTCCGAGATTCCGGATGTATTGGAACTTGGAGATATGCATCCTTGAGGTCCACTAACACCATCCAGTCGTGTTTTCAGACAGACCTCAGCACCGACTGAGTCGATCCCATACGAAATTCCGTGGAAACTATGAAACGGTTCAGGCCCGAAAGATCTATGACGGGTCTCCAAGAACCGTCCGCCTTGGAGGTTACAAAGATTCGACTGTAAAAGCCCGAAGTGGGGGAAGCTAGTTCTAATGCTCCCTTATCCCACAAGAAATGAATCTCAGTCGCCAAAGCTTTCACCCTGATGGATGATGGGGAATAACTTGAAAGAACTACCAGGGAATTGGACAATGGAGGGGCCGAGTGGAAAGGGATCTTGTACCCCACTTTCAAGACCTCCACCACCCAACTCTCTGCACCCCACTTCTCCCAGGTTGTTACGAAGGGGGACAAACAACCTCCTACTGGCGTCAACGAGGGCGGTCTCTCCTAGCTCCGAAAACCCTTCTTGCTAGAAGAGGGTTTGCATGGAGCAAACGAAGGTTTGGATGAAAACCTGACTTTCTTGGGCAACCTGGCCAGAGAGGATGAACCGGAGCGCTTAACTGGCGATGGTTCACGCGCACCTTTAGGGGACCTAGTGCTCTGAGCAGCCACCTGAATAATGGCTTGCCGAGACTCGACTACTGACGTGGAGGACACAAAATTTACCATGGAAGATACCTCCTCCTTGAAGTGTGTTTCACAGAGCGCCAGGGGAGCCCTGAACAAAACTCGCTTGTGAATATCTGGGAAATGAGGTGGGAGATGGCCCAGATAAAAGTCCCTCCTCTTCTTGCCGACAAAGGTAGTACAACCAGCCCCGACGTTCGCTTGATGAGCTAAGCTATCGACACCGACATGAGGAGGTTATCGAACAAAAGGGATCAGGAGGAGTATACCCGTCCCGTTTTAAGAAACCCATGAGGCCCAAGAGCATCCACATAGTATGAGACAGAGCTTCGGATTGATTCCTAAAGGTGTCTTCCAAAAGGGCCGCTTCTCTCACCGAAATACCAACGAGTCTGTTACCTGCCGGGGACCTTGGGAAGGAGAGCCTCCACCGATTCATTCAGAGGTACTCTGAAACCTGAAGGATTACTCGCTACACCATACAATGGCTTACAACTGGGAATAAGAGCAGAGTCCTGCCTACCCGGCCCCACTACCGCAGCTAACCGAGAGTCCACCTCCCTCAGAGCTTGTTCTTCAAGCCCAAACCAAGGCAACTTGCATGATGGATGCAAAACCAGCGGTTTGGTCGAGAAGAGTTCTTCAAACATAGCTTGGCTAGGTTTAAAGGGTTCCTCATTGACTTTCGACTGAGGAAACAGAAGGTGAATGAGGTTTATCATTCTGCGATACTCACTGTCTACCGTCATCGGACAGCTTGATAAAGGAAGAGGAGGACCTTCGTCCTCGACAGAAAATTCTTATCTGCATCCTTCGAAGACACCTGAGCGGAAGGAAAAGCAGAGGCAAGACCGACTCCCGGAATACCATCATGACGAGACAGAGAACCTAACGTTCCCTGACCTACACCTAAGGACTGAACATCAGGAGAAATGAAAACCGGATTTAAGTCAACCACAAATGGTTGTGCAACCTCAACACCTCTACCAGGAGATGCGGAAGCTACTGATTGATTTAAGGCTTCTTGCAGAAGCAAAACACCGCTGGAGCTGCGCAAACCTAGCGCTTCATGACCTTGATTCAGCAACCTGGATTGAACTGAACTAACATCTAAGGGCGATCTTCCCCAAACATGTGAAGAAGCCGCATCCCCTGCGCGAACGTCTAACGCCGCTGAATTCGAAACATCCTCACATAAGCGTCCTTGCTGAGCAACCATTGGACCCGACAAAGTCCGGAAACCTGAAAGTCCTGTTACCAAACCTGACACCAAATTAACACTAGTACCTGATTCCAGCAGAATATCTCCTACCTTAGGAAGGACGGACGAAGAAGGGAAAATAGCGGAAGATACAATAGGAACTACTCTTGGTCCAGTGATCGCAGAAGTGGGGCAGGTAACCGAGGCATCTGCCGCAGCAACGCTGAAACCAGCGGAAGACGAAGGGATACTGAAAGAAGAAACCTGTGAAGGCAAGGAAGACATCAACACCTCACCCACACGGGAAAAACCTGCGGAACGCGACACAGTTGCGTTAGAAGCAAAAGTATTCTTATAAGGGAAAACCAAAGGAGAAGGCATGCGGCCCCCCCCACCCCCGAGGTGGGGCTGCCAAATGATCTGTGACTGAAGTAGAAACCCCTGAAACCAGGGGAAGAGAAACTGACAAACCAGGGGATATAGAAGGGTTAGAAGCCATCCTTTTAAGGGAAAGAAAATAAATTGAATCTTTACCACCTTGAAAATCTAAATACATATCGTTACTGAGTTCAAGGAAATTCTTAAAAACATGGTCTTGAATATTACTGATGCCCAAAAGAAAACACTGCCTAACCAACGACCTATAACCTTGTGAAAGGCCTAAGAGATCACCACTATAGCCAACTAAATTGAATTGAGCAAAGGTTCTGAAATACTTCCAGACAGAAAAGGAACCTTTGAAGAGGAAGGGGCATTCAAAGTATCTACCGCTGACGGAACAGAGTTGAAACTCCCTTTCCTACATGAAATACACAAAGAATGTCAATCGTATTTGAGTGTACTCATCCTCTGTTTGCAGGCGGTACAGGAGCGATGAGTTGCTGCATCTTCGCTGGGATGGTCTGGAGGAGTCTTAGTTGGGGGAGGATCCTTTGCAGTTGATTCCATTTTACAGTCCAAGTCCATTATCAAAAGTAAACAAGCAGAGAAAAGCCAAGGCGAAATCCAAAACAAGCAAGGGCGATAACAATCTTATCCAATGTGGTAGAAGGTCGGGCTGTGACCAAAGGTTCGTACGCTGCAAGAAATGTCTTGACAGGCGAGCGAACAAAAAGCGATTGACGGGAGTAGTCAATGTCGGCCGGCGGCTGGCTGCAGCTCCACCAACCGCAGACAGGTGACTCTGTAACAATGTTTACCTGCAGCGTTGGTAACACTAGCATTTAAAATTCTACCGAAGTGTTGGTAATTTTTGTGGGGTGTTGTTCAGGCTGGTCAGGTGACCAGGGCTATTTCAGGTGTTCATGTGGTGTATTGCAATATCTATATTATATAATATTAAATTTGCCCCCTCTAAGGAAATATGTTGCGGGCACCCATGACAACAAAGGTACAGCAATGCAAACATCCTCAGTCTCGAAAGCGCAATACTACTGACCTGTTTGTTCTACGGGCACACAACCTTCAAGATCTCCAAGAAGAATAAACATATGCTTCGGAAGATATGAACTCAAAGGAGGAATCATATGCTTCGGAAGATATGAACTCAAAGGAGGAATAAAAACAAGCAAGGGATCCGTTTCAACAGCAAACTCCGCCTACTAATACTACATTTTTAAGGTGTACTATTGTTTATTTTATGGAGTGAGTAATAAAAATACAATGGCAAAAAAGCATGCAGTGAGAATAATTGACAATTTTTTCATATATGAATTCAAGAAACACTTTCTGGAGGTGAACCTATTTCGAATTTATTTTCACCGTGCAAATCGTGACATCTGTTGGTGAAAAGTTGAAAAGTGTGCGGTGAAAATAGGTGGTGAAACTATTTTCACTGCACGGTGACAATATCCTCATCCGTAGTAGGTATTATAATCTTCTAGTTTCTCCTCACCTAACCATGGACCAAGGGTCTATGTAACCCGGCTATTAGGATGAGAAAATACTAGAGGAAAAGATCCAACGCCTACCTATGCACCCTAGGCTAGTATTAGGAAGTAGCTAAATGAACACAAGAACCTATGTCACCTCGGCTATTAGGAAGTAGCTACTACCCAAGTAGTAGCTAGTAGCCTAGTACCTAGTACTGTATGGGCTAAATGAACACGAGAGCCCATGAAGCTCAGTAATCTCGGCTACTTGTAGGTATAGTAGTATATATACTAGTAGGTATTACCTACCTATAAGTAGCTAGGAAGTGGATGAATTCAAGGGCTTACCTATGTAACCTTGGCTAGGTATTAGGTACTACTGCTAGGGTAAACAACCGCAGTCGATCCATCGTCATCGCGTGGCTCAGCCTTATTCACTCAATATTTAATTGGTGAAACAAGAATACGATTACATCTTCAAGCATACCATTCAAAAGATTGAAGTTTTGTCAACACCATGTGATGTATGAAAGCGCCATACGAACTGAAATAAGCATGCGAGCTCTTCGTAAAATATATTTTCAAGGCAGTTTGAAATCCAATATGGCGGCAACCTCGTGACTTGCCGTTCGTAACCACAGACAATCCACCATCTTTCTCAGCACTCATTTGAACAATGTTGGCGTATATATGTAACGTTTATTGATCTTACTCAAGATTGCAGTTGTAATCAGCACAATAAAACAGCATTTTCCTGCCTATATTAGTGAAAGTATGAAACTTTTTATTCCCAGGGTCATGGTTTGAACTGAAATTCATTTTTACCTTGTAATCAATGGTTTTATCCTTACTGCCATCACAACTGAAACTCCACAGTACTTATTTGATTGTAATTATACACATTTTGGTCTTACTTCACTCCAAATTGCACTTGACCCACGCTGTGGTTCCTGGTTCCTAAGCGCTCACTCCACAAACACAGTTACGGGCAGCACACGAGTACACAGTTTATGAGGAGCAAAGCTTTATTCCCTTAATTGTTTACTTTACTCATTATTTAGTTGAACTTTACTTTGTTACTTCAAAATGTTTATTTAATTCCTGTCTAATATCCCTTTTTTGCAACCAAATTAACCCCGAAAAATTACAGATATTTTGGAAGTACTTAAGAGCAGACGATGGCAAAAATGACTCATCGTTGCCACTCTAGTGGAGCTTCACACAAACAAAACTATTGATATTTGAGTCAGGAATCTAGTACTTTTCCAACAACGATATTTTCAAATTAATAATCATGAATATGTAAAAATATTTATGCAATTCATGACCTTCCTACTGCCGTTTAACTACTTATTTAAATAATTATCTAGTGCACGCTTCTTCTTCTTCTTCTAGTACTAAGCATCGTAGTTCCCTTGGATAAGTAGTGGTTGGAAGTTGGTGTTTACGATTGTTGTGAAGAAAGTGCCCCACCGTCTATGGGCACAAGTGGTGTGCGGATTTAGCACAGGAAATGGGAAGTTTGTTGATGCAAGCGACTCCACAAACATCAAGATGGCGTCAATTTTTGAAACATTTTTAGTTGTAAGTAAAAATTTCAAAAGCGTCATGGGGGTAGTGTGCACTGCGCTTGGTCACACTTTTCATTACCATCTGCTTAATCTTAAAATATGGCCTTAATTTCTAACTTTGGAGAAAATATTTACGAACTGGATATTGGTACGGCAGCCGTATCCCTGATTCCGATAGATATTGGTACGGCTGTGAATTGCGCATGCGCGAACCCTTGTCTACCGCCTCTGGCATATCAGTGACAGCATGAAAATGACAATCTAGCAATGTAAACCGTGTGATAATACATCAGTTTTTGCAGGAAAACAGATGTTTTCAGGTTTCAACAAGCTGAAAAAGGCAATATAGGCTAGATGTCTACAAAGAGTCAAACTTCCAGAAACTGTATATCTGTAGGTCACGAACGATCGAATCGACCCTGAAAAGAGCTACGAAGAGGAGATTCAAAGAAGATTTGAAGCTTAGCTACCTAGTAAGATTGCAGCAGTCAGTAGTGCGTCCAATATGGGAAACATGCCGTTAATATAGACCTGATTTGAATGATTATACGATTGATTAGGCCGTTTACCAGAGGATCGACCTTGGTAGTTTTTCTTACTACCATGAATACAGTAGAGCAAGATTTGTGTGTACTTCGTCTTCTTTGAATCTCCTCTTCGGAGCTCTTTTCATGACCAATTTGATCGTTCGTAACCAACGGTTATACAATTTCTGAAAGTTTGACTCTTCGTAGACGTCTATTGCTTTTTTCAGCTCATTGAAACCTGAAAACATCTGCTTTTCGGCGAAGACTTATGTATTATTACACTGTTCAGAGGAGATTTAAAGAAGATTTTAAGCACACAGATAGATTAGTTTTATTTTTCATCTGTATAGTCAAAATCTAAGTATGTTTAAGTATTATTGTGATTTTTTATATTTTCATTTACTGTCAAAATGTTTTGGTGCTTTGGTGATGACAGTATGGTGCTTCACTTGGACATTTTGAATTGAACATGTTCAGCGAAACAATTCAGTTCGACTATTATTACTACTGTTGCTGATCTTCTAGTGCCGTACCTATAGCTCTTAGCAACAGAGTACGTTAACTGCTGCAGGATTAGCAAACTGCCGTACCTTCAGTAAGTCAATAGCGCAATACGGCACCATGACAGAATCTAACGTACACTATGTTATTTGTACGGCAGGAAGTCTGAAATTGATGCATGCGCAATTCACTGCCGTACCAATATCTATTGCAATCAGGGATAATGCTGCCGTACCAATATCCTGTGCCAAATATTTATACCTAGCCCTATACTTCGAAAGGAGAGTAGAGGTCTCGAGCTGTACCTCTCACCACCAACAACTCATGACTGTGTGTGGCCAGAAGCGCGGTAGTCAGTAGGTTGGCCAGTCCAGTCAGTTGTTTACCCTAGTAGCTAGGTAGGCTATTACTTAGATTAACTAGCTACTATATATGAACAAAGAACCTACGATGCCTAATCTCGTAAACTTAAGCCTAGTAGTAGTTATTTGCAAGGTCCTAAGTAGCTAACATCGTCTAGCCTACTAGGTACTAGGTAGTACGTATAGCCCCTATACTAGCCTATGTTACTGGGAACTGGACAAACACTGTACCTTTCCCAAGTTATCTAGCTATTAACACAGGATAGGTCTTGGATACGTTACCTGCCGGATTGGCAACAATTCTTTAACTTCGAAACCTTCAACTCTAATTTCATAAATCACTTGCTAGGTATGGCTTAAGGGACGACGTTTCGTCTCAACGACAGAACTGGGACGACTTAACGTTCACATCGCCATGACACACTTTAACGGAAACTGGAATTAGTTAGGCGAAAGTTATAACTGTCAAAAGGCTTATTTCTTCCTTCGGTAGTTTTCGGGATTTTGTATCCTTCTTGTTTTCCTTTATGAATCGTCATTCGTCAATGAATGTCTTCATGACGCCACTACTTGATAATCATCTTGGCTAAAATAAGGTTTAGCACAAAGAGCAAGTGATAAACAAACGCGTTCACTGCTAAGTTTTTTGAGAAGCTGCAATAATCATTGTTGTAGACTTGTAGTCACTAGCTTTAGGAGGATGTCGTAGTTTTCTTTTTCTTTTAGCTCTTATTTCTTATATTCAGCTAAATATTTACTCACTCATTAGTATCTATGGGTTAAAATGGATATCATTGTCGTCATCACCCAAGAATACTTAGGGGAAATTTACGTCCTGTCAATGCTCGTTGAATCCCTTGAACGAATAAAAAAAATGCTAAAACCTACCAATAGCATTTCACATCAAAATAAACGAAATGGAGGTTTATTTAATAATTCTAGAACAATGGAAGAACATATAGATGGATACTTACACTTTACAAAAATTATGCAAAAAAGAAATGAGGAAAACTAAAAGACTGTGATATCAAGAGTCCTATACACAATATGTTGGAAATACTGACAAAGAAAAAGAGTACGAGTATTTGAAAAAATCAATAAGTGAAGGTTAGTAGAGGCACCGAAGGTAGATCTATAATAGAAAAACTGTAAACTGTTGTAGAGTAGGTATACAACATTTTTACCCTAGGGGTGACATTTATCTACATGTTTGGGAAGCAATGTAGCTACTGATTCGATCAACTGACCATGAATGACTGTAGAAAAGAGATCTAGTAATTACTAAGGCGTAAAGTACATAGAATCTAATATAGTATACAATTAACTGTTCAAGAAGTAATTCGCACAGCATCGAAAAAAAACGAAAGGATCGAAATGTTGAATATATATTCCAGAGCGCGGGTTAAAAACAAAAATCTACACCGACAGAACAACGGGGCATCTAAAAATTTTGATCCGTCATGGATATTTTACGATAAAAGAAATGAATCTTCCAACCCTGAAGAAAACTGCAGGGCAGCACTAAAGGAGAATACACACACGATTGAATATAGAACCGTCACACGTGGATACGTTTCAGTTTCAGTTATGAGTCACTTTAAAAGAGGCATTTTTTAAAACTAACATTGAGAGCCTGCAAACAGCCATCCGAGTGCTGATTGTGACTGAAATTTTGACAATCAATTTTGTCTCATTATGTTATGCAGTGTTTTGATTTACCTTATAATGATGTAGTCGAAGGTATTCCAGATATCATCAAACTTGCTTTAATTTCGTTATTTTGTCAATCTTGCGAGAGGAGAACTCACAAACAAAGAGTAAACCTTTAATTGTCTATATCTACTGAACTCAGCAAGCGATGTTTCAAGGGCCGGGCTCATCATTATTTTTTTTATTAGCGTAAGAATATTTGTTGCTGTTTAAGATTACATTAGGCTCTAGTAAGCAGACATAACAACGGTATATTACTGGCAGCGTAGCCTAGTGCAATAATGGAACATATGCAAAAAAAAAAAAAAAAAAAAACAAGAAATAGAAGAGCTCAAACTCACCCAAAATGCTCCAAATTAGGCTGTCCGGGATAAAAAATATATAAGAACAATAATCTATCAATTAAGACAAATGACAACCTAATATTATGTAGTATTCTTCCGAGTTAAAACTGTAGTTGATATCAGAATTATCATTTATCATGAAACAAAACAAATCTCAAATGCAGCATAGATCCCCTGACCAATTGGTTTTTGAGTGGCTTAAAAAACTAGTGGATACAATATATGGCGTACTTTATACAGGTAAGAAAACTAAATGGACAAATTATGATAAAAATTTGCTTTAATTATATAGGTCGTCAAATGATGAAATAGGCTTATTCTTGGTAAAGTCAAGATGACAGATCTATAAAGTCACTTCTGAGAGTAAACTATCAGTTCTTGAAAGTGACATATAAATCAGTTATGGGAATTCCATAAATGGAAAATCTAACTATCCCCTTGTACGATTTACAATCAATTAGAACTGGTTTTAAAATTCAGAGCAGAAGCACTAAGGCGAAATACTAATAAGATTTGAGTGAGTTTATGATAAAAAAAAAAAAAAAAAAAAAAAAGTGGTGAAAGTACAGTAGAGGACGTTATCCCCTCAGGTCGAGTCTTGCTTGAGAGCAAATATAAGACATTTCTTTCGGAATGCATCTTAGCCTGATCTTCCTTTAACCTGACCTATCCTTGGGCACCGTGCCTAGACCTTAGCGGAGGCATTCGCCCCTTGGACCCTCAAACAGGCTATTGTGTATAGCAGAATGATGTGTGTATTCTGCAATAATTGATGATAATTGTATCCGTTTTCTTTAATTTTAATGTGACGTTTTCAATTATTTATGTAATGCAGACACTTTGGGTTATCAGTCAGAATGACTAAAAATGAACAGTCTTCCCAGTTTTCATTGGTCAGTGCTAAATATGATTACAGAACATATAATAACACAAACAAACTATGACTCCTAATTACGTAAAATACTTACAGGTTTTAGGTGTACTTCAAGATTTTCTTACATGTAGGCATCTGCGAGTTGCTATTGATGGGCTCTTTATTGAAACAAGACCCACTGTGTCTGGAGTTCCACAAGGTAGTGTTTTTGGACCACTGTCATGGTATGGATTCTGATCTGGAAAACATATGATTGTTCAGTATGCCGAGGATACAAAACGTGGGTGTAGTAAGTTCCACTGATGAGAAATGAAGCTGCTTTTAATCTCAATCGTTACGTGGAGAGGATTTGTGAATGGTGTATTTCGGTGGGTTATGAGGTTGAACGCAAACACTATTGATTAGCAGATTTTGTATGCATTTCCACCCAATCCTCCTCTTCAGGCGAGGACTCTGATGAATGAGTCTGAAGCTTTAACTATTCCAGGTGTTGCTTTTGACTCAGATTATTTTGTTTTAGAAACATCTAACGAACGTGTCAGCAATGTCGGGTGAAAGTTTAGTATTGCCCGTAAGGCATCATATATTTATAAGTGATAAAGTCAATGCAGCCTGTTTTAGGTCGTTTGTCTTTCCTTTACCAGACCTTTACAAGAATACTGTTTTCCGGAATGGATGTCTGCTTCTGCCAGAGATTACCTCTTAATTAGAGTGGGAAAATTCAGTGGATCGTGGTGGTAGTTATCTGTTCCCTAACGTTTGCAGTTATTGCTTGGACCATCGAGAGATGGTCTCTCAATAGTCAATTTTCACAAGTTGTATTTCAACAGTGATCTTTCACATTCACGATAAATCCCTGATCCCATTTTCCTGCAGAAATAAACCAGATTTACTGAACAGCAGCACCAATTTGCAGTAAATGTGCCTTGCTGTCGAACCTCTCAGTTCCAGTAGTCCTTCATCCCTCACACCGTTAGTCTGCGGAACAGTTTCCCTGAGAATGTCGTGCAACTGAAATTTCAAAAGTTTAAGCAAAGATGCAATGCATTATTACCCTAATACAATTCTCCGTGTATTTTCATAATTTACTTACATTTTTATCTGTTTATTAAATTGTTAAATTATTTTTCCTTTTTAATAAGCGAGATCTCTTCCTTCTGTATTTCCCTTCACCTTGCTCATCTTATTTCTTTTTATGAACATCATAGTCTTTGTAAGCTTGTATTTAAAGTCAGTGGCCCTTGCGGGCTTGTTTCATATGAATGGGGTTCATCCTCTTGAAAATAATACAGGCAGTTGCGTGTAAGCTAAGATTTGTAAGACCAGTTTCTGTGTACTTGTTTCACTTCTGATATTTGGCAAAACAAAATTCGATCTGTGTATCCACTTCAAAGAGTAGTTAGCGTGGGCAGGTAATTAAATCCCCCCTCCCCCGGCCCCGACCTCCCTTAATGGTCCACTTTTGCAACCTAATTACCTTTTTGAGGACGTTGCTTTTTACAACACAGGAAGGTTGTCAAATTGAGAAGGTGAAGGATCCTATTATGGCATTTGGAGGATCAGGGGGTTAGGTGATATATGTAATTATTTAAGGATTTCAGAGTTCGAGGTAGCGCATTTGTTCGTATTGGATATTTTTCTGAAATCTTTAAAGTACAGACTTTGAAATTCTGATTTATTAAAGCAAAATAAATGCAAGATAAGTTTAACCATAATGAGATAAAAAAAAAACTCGAATGTTGCCTCAACGATTATGTCCGAGTCTTTTTTTCTTCCAGTTATTCACGACTTTTATTCGTTGTCTCATAACGGTAAATATTTGATGCTGAAAGATAAGTAATTATAATGTTCAGCTGGTAGCAACAGACTGAAAATGAGCTAGCCTATCCATATTAACGTTCATAAGTAACTTTTTTTCCTTTTTTCTGTGGGAAAGCAAGAGGTATATAGCTACAACTCTCAAACTGGGTCATAACACTTCTATAATTGTAAGTGGTCTCTTTGAGTGTTATTTCTCACGAGGCAATTTTTCAGATTCTTGCACACTACGTGCATTTCTAACACCGACTAAAACTAAAACCTACATTTACCTTGTAATTCTGCCTATGAAATCCGGGCCCTAATTAGCTAAGGAGGTTCAAATCACCTGTAATAAGTTGTCCGTCATTCAAGGATCAGTTTGCTATTAAAACTTGTGCCAGCTTTTAAGGCCTTTCCATGGAACGAATGATGAATCTGTACAATTGAATTTTAGTTCTTTATAACAGATAATCTCTAAAAGCATTGGTGGTATATTTTACATCTCTGGAAAATTGTTTTAAAAGTCCGATTCTTCTTTCATTAACATCTTGGACAATTATACAGATATCCGTAACATTCAGAGAATTTCTGCGAAAACTTGAAGTTGTAAATGCTAACGTATTATTTCTGAGCATATGTTTAAAATGATTGCATAGCCCGTAAGGGTGAAAGAGACATAATATGTACAAAACAAGTTTATTTTATAAATACAACTTTATACAGTTATAATATATATCTATATGCATATGGTGTAGTTAAGAAAATGTGAGGTGTACAATTTGTAATCTTGGTTTCTAAAACATAAAATGATAAAAGTGATCAATGGTTTGAAAGACAAAAATCACATAAAACATGAAGTCTACATATATCTCCAGGAAACGTGACTGGTGGGGACGAGGGAGCTTCAAGTGGTATTTGGCAACTCTACTTCCCAGCGGTGGCCCAAGACCTTCACAAATATTCCCAGGGAGAATAAGGATGAAAGTTAAGGCCCATCTACCCATACACACACACACACTTGCTTGAATGACCAAGCCTACGATGAGTTCGGAATGATGTTATATCACAACAACTACGAGAGAAGGCGACACTATGTAAAACACTGTAACGTCATATATGCCAAGGACTGTACAGCCAAGAAACTCCCAGGCCCAAGGAAACCAAGACCACGCCAGGCAGATGCCAAGGAGGAACCAGTGTTACTAGTCTGACACGAATTCTTAAAGTAAATAACTTTGTACATATGGAGAATTAAATGGCAGTTAGACTGAGTTCTAGCCTGAAGTCGAGGAGTAAAAAAAATAACAAAAAAGAAAAATTAAAAGGGAGTGTACATTATTTATCACAGTGAGCCACAGTGAAGGTGGTAGGCAGATGAACGAGGCATCCCACTGGACACGTATGTCACTGCCAACCTGAGCAAGGCACGGAGCCGGTGGCCAGCGACCCTTTCCCTGGTGTTGATATTCACCTTCATGGGATTCCATGGCATTACAGCTTACCATGACAAGGCCAAGCTCCAACAATGCCCTTGGGTGATGCATTGTTGCATCACCCTCACAGCCACCACCGCCCATTACCACCACTGCCAAAACCACCGTCACAGCAGAATTGGCAAGAGGAGGGCACGGGCCGAGAGCAGCAGACCTGACCCTACACTTTATGGCAATGATGTCCATTATATGGTTGCTTTGGATTAGGTTAGGTCAGGTTGGGCTATTCAAGTAATACCACAAGTATCATAGTACTAATGGCTACTCGTAACTGTGCTCTAGGTACTCTTCAGTTTTGATACTGACAGAGAGACTGTGTGGCTCCCGCTTTAGATTCTGGGGTTGAGTGTCCATGGGGGCAGGTGGTTGGCTATGATACTGGTGATGGATGGAAGACATGGATAGGTCTGTAGGTCCCTCCTCTTCTTCCATAGGTGCTGGCTGTACTGCTGATGGTGCATCCTTGTTGCGTGGAGACTGTGGAGGTGCTGTACGTAACATACTAATGTTCTTAATGCTTTTGAGTTCTGAAGGATTTCTAAGGAATTGATAACAGTGGCGTTCACCCTGTACTTTGCGGAGAATGTTTACTCTGTAATAATATCGAAGGGCTCTGGACATTTTGTCATAATTCATACTTAAGTGGTTCTTCTGTATGCCCCATAACCGAGCTAAACCTGGAGGATCTACAATTTTGAACACTCCAGTCTCCCTGTTCTTCCATGCAATGTAACGCGAATATCGTTGTTGTGGGTCATTTAGTAACTGCTGCAAGAAATCCCAGAGAAGACGCCCATTAGTTCCAGTTTCTACAGGTTCTTCACTTGGTCCTGTGGGTCCTTGCTGTGGCTGGGGCTGTGATTGCGACTGGTGTTGATGCTGATGCTGTTGATGTTGGAGATTTTCTTGATGGGAAGAAGCACTCTGAGCTGCAGCTGCAGCAGCAGCGGCCGCTGCTGCGGCAGCTCGCTGATAGTCACTAAGGTGTTTTAGGGAAGCTAAAGCATGAGCAGGGAATGATGAAACAGCAGCTGTGCTGCTTGGTGGTAGAGGGGACCGCTGAGGAGAGGAAGAGTCTCTGGTAGAGTCCTCTGAATCAGACTGGCTTCCAGAGTGTGCTGATCCAGTGGAGGCAGCTGAGGAGTGATGGTAAGCTGCTGTAGATGTAGAGGAGGTGGATGAGGCTGTATCAGGGTGACGAGGAGAGCCTCCACTCTGTTCAGAAGGTGCTGGACTGAGTGTGACAGACCCGCCCTGGTGTAAAAAGTGACTGAAGCTTGTGTGCATTTCTGGGTTCATGATGGGCCATGGCTGTCCTGGACCTGAAGTGAGAGGAGATGGAGAAAGGAGAGGGTGATGGGGAGTGATGGGTGACTGGGGAACCTGAGGAGCATCCCGGAGGAGGAACTGTAGTGTGTTATGCAAGATGTCCCCTGCACCTGGAGCACGGTCAGCCAGATCAGACTTATTCAACATACAAAGGGCTTTTCCTGAAAAAAAAATAAAAAAGGTATTTGAGTACATTCCAACTTACACTGTAGGTTGTATAGTAATACTAGAAGTGAAAGATTTTTAAAGTATTTAGTCAACTGGGGAATCACAATAATGTTAATTCAAAATAATTTCTCTGCCACAGCATAATAATTTATTAAAAAATCTACAAAGTAAAATTTTTTACATTAACTGGAGTAAAGTTATTCCACTATAATCCTAAAATTCATAAACTGGAAACTCATTACTTACCATTCATACAAAATTTTGAGAGATCAATGGAAGGCAATTCGAACTCGCGCTCAAACCACCTGAGGAAAGCAGACACATCCTCACGGGACCACATTCGAGGGTCCGCAGCTGTTGACAAAAAGAAAAATTTACTTAGATTTTATGAAATCTATTTCAATAATGCACATACATCTGTGTTCACATGACCAAATATATAAAAATTGTAAGCAACACACATTATATATATATATATACACACACAAATATGCTTAATTATAACTCACTAACTTTTGATCATAAATTAAATTAAACACTATATAATCTGCACTAAGATATGAAGTTATCACTGGTGACTATTTCGGTTAACCTTTTCCCAGGAAGCAACAAACTGTAAAGCCATGGGTCTGAGATCAAATAACAAGGACGCTACTGAAGGATAACTGTGTCAAAGAGTTGAAATCACCGAGGGACTGACTGAGAAATTCATCCCAGGAACGGACATCACAACAACAAAAACTGAACACACTCACCACTACAACCAAAGTAATTCAACATTATTGTTGATGCTCAAGTCCTCTAATGTTTTTCGAAGAACTGTTATACCACTAAAATGTTTTAACTATAAGTCCAAGTAATCACTGAATGGGAATCATTACCCACTAAGTCACAAGGGAAGGACCATACAGCAAAAGGGCCCAAAGCACAATGTTCAATTTCCCTATATCAATATAGGATGCACTCGTTTTCCAAGTCCACGCCAACACAATACACCACTATGAAGTAGAAAAAAACAAGTTAATTCACTGTTGTAAACAATGTTCCCGTATATCCAAGCCACCAGTGAGCACTGCCAAATCACTGTGACTGCCACTGGCTAAAAAGGCGTTATCGGAATTCCATCCACAACTCGAAGAGTCAAGGAGCAGAATGAGAGGGAGATGTGTCACCGACGACTGCCACGTAGCATCTACCTCAGTCCGCACCTTTGCACTTGCTCATAAACCACCAAAAGCTCCTCATTAGACCCAGCAGGAAATGTCGACCTTTAGTCCCCGCCCCCAACCCTCCTTTTCACGATAAATGCCCCTTTGCGTGCCACCCATGAGACATTACAGACCCGACAGCCACAATGCAACGGTACGCCAGAGGACGTGAAAATTTAAAAGACTAAATAGGATGGGGAGAGTTCATAAGCTCTCAATTAGACTTACCAAGGTGTGTTGGCATCTGATTTTTAACATCAAGCATGGGAGAGGACGGTGAAGCGGACTGTGGCAGAGACAGTGGATACCGCCATAACAAATCCGGACTGAAAGGCAGCGCCATTCCCACCCGGTTTATTTCTGGAGTCAGGTTCAGCGGTGGCACCTTCATACTCTACAGAAAACGGAGCCTGTCACCTGTAAAAGAAAAACGTTGGTTAAAATATGAACAGATCACATATAAGATACGATTGCATCCAAATATTAGCGACAAAAGTATACACACAGGTGTCTCGTCAATATCTTCAATAGTCCCCCCTAAAACGTACATGAAAGGAAAAATCTTTCAAAGAAAACGTACGGAATTTTAGGGGTCTCTACAGAAAATGGAAAAGTGTTAATGAGACGCAACCATCCATCACCGTCAGAAACAATACTTTAAATAATGACTGGTTCTATTTGGACTATAATTAATATAACATTACAAACAATTACATGAGGTATCAGTTACATCGAGACGGTGGTAATCAAGGACTGATCCAATTTTAATGGCTAGCTAACTATACAGATGAGAAAAAGGACTTTAACAGCCGACTTCCAATTGGGAGAGTAAATTTACACAGCATTTAACTTTATAATTTGGCGACACGCTAGGGGAATTAGAAGACTTTCTTACCAAGGCAACTCATGGTCACCACTAATGCTACGGGATTGGCAAAAACAAATAAAATGAATAAATCATTAAACACAGTTCTACTGAAATACACACACGGACTCCGTAACCAATATCTCATTTTGTCATAGGAAGTCGTTAACACACTGCTCAGAAGGCGATAAGGCACACAAAGCAAACTTTAGGTAATACCGGATGTCAGGACGATTGTTGCAAGGTCTTCAAGACGATACTCGGATAGACAAAGACTTACGATTGAATTTACACATGACAACATAAACACAAAGGTTTGTACGAAGGGCTTCTTATTTGAGGAAAGAACTACGTACAATATCAGAGAACTGAAGAACTGAATCTACTGCAAATGCTCACGGGCACAAAATGCACATTTTACCTTCAATTCGATGGTGGGGTGAAAGATATGTCTATGCTTGATATTTAATCAAATTAAACCACAATTCTCCTTATGGTTCTCGTTCCGTATAGAGAGATGAGAAACCAAATGACTCACATCCGGGTATCTCAGATTAAAAATGGCTAAGGTGGCAGGAAACCTTCAAAATCTGGCTTATCAAGGGAGGCAGGAAGGATGGGATGTACTAGGAGAACTTGCAGGAGACATGGGACGCTATTTTGTCGGCGTTTCCTTTAACGAATGTCAAGAAAAGGCTTGGTTATATATATATATATATATATATATATATATATATATATATATATATATATATATATTTACATTCGCATAGAACTCATTAAGAAATTAACACGAACAAAACTCAAGAACCTTACACGTGGTTGAGAGAGAGAGAGAGAGAGAGAGAGAGAGAGAGAGAGACGAGAGAGAGAGAAGAGAGAGAGAGAGAGAGAGGGGTGGACAGGCAATGTTAAGAAGGGCGAGTAGAAGAGGACAGAATAGGATGCCTAGCGGGAGGATGTGGAGGAGGGGGAGGATGTCGATGGCTGAACAAAGAGTGCTTCCTGTCTCTCTCTCTCTCTCTACAGTCTTCATACCAAAAGGATATTAAGTGCCAGGAGTAGTACGCAGTCGTTACAAGGGGAACTAAACCACCTAACTAAACACATTGAAAAGGAGAGAGAGAGAGAGAGAGAGAGAGAGAGAGAGAGAGAGAGAGAGAGAGAGAGAGAGAGAGTCTTGAAATGCACTTGTGAAAACATCCCAATCCTGTTGTGTTGTGAAAACGTCTCTGGCAGACTGACGCTTCCCTCTCGTTTTCCTGTTCGCAAATGACTCTCCCGACGTTTTTCTTTTCCTTCCCTACACTGTAGCCAGGAAGGACACAAAATTCACAGTCTAAAATCATATACAGGTCCAGAATCAAAGGAATCAGAATCTACGATTCACCGAAATTTTAAAATATCAAATTCCCTATACAGAGAAGTAAGGTCATTTCAATTCGAATCTTACAACATAATAAGGCATGATTTTAAAAAGTTCATAAAAAAAAAAAGATCTCCTTGGCGTGACGCAAGGCAATACTACCATCACCCCCGTTACAGCCAAAGCTCCTCTCCGCCCTTCCCTCCCCCTTACCACCGCAGCCCCCCCCCCTCCCCTTTTCTTCTTCGTCAGCTAAAGCCCCAGGCCCGGATGGCGACCCCACAAACATCCCAGACCCCCTCTTTTCTTCCTTCTCTCCCACAGCCGAGATGAAACTCATGGGATGAGAAGCGAGGTGGGGGCGGGGAGGAGGAGAGGACATCTTACTCCCTTTTCCCCATGTAACTCGGGAGGAAGGTTTATGTATACTGAGCAACGAAGACACTAAAATGCCAACTGCAAAAAATCTTTTCCAAGAGTTCATGTCAAAATTCTGGAATAACCTTCATCGGAAATCTATGATTTTTCCCGAAAGCAACGGCGAGCAATCAAGGTGTCTCGTAAGCGCACACCTGAAGCTCGTAGAAATGCGTTAAACAAGAACGAAATTAAAAAGGAAAAAGCGAATGGGTGAGGTCAACTTACTCATTATCGCCTTGGACTGTTCAGTTTGCCCAGAAAAACATGCGAATACCCCGCCTACCCCGAAGCCATGGATCAATAAGGGCGTCTTTCATAGTAAATAACCGGGGATTCTACGGCATTCTGACCCTTAGCGGCACATCTCACCTGGGGCCAAGGTGTAGGTATGTAAGAGTATAATGACGTACATCCGGTCTCGCTCTCTCTCACTCGACCAATCTCAATCTCATCTCCTGCCACCTGAACACAAAGCTCCATCCTTAGGGATGCCACGATGCCTTATTTCCACCCTTACGGCGCCTGTCCTCAAGAACGAAAGTTCACTCGCTGAACTTATTTGTTAGAAGCCCCTGGGGTTCTCGCTCAATACCCCGAAGATGACAAGTAAGGTGGGGCATATGCCCCAAGTTTCTTACCTGGCGATTTTCGCCCTAATGCCTGCGCACTGGAGGGGAGGCAATGCCTCTCCTTTAACGAACAGCACCTGTGTCCCTTCCCAGCGTCAAAGGAAGGGTGGAAAAGGCTTGAAGGAAGAGGGTGCACCGCAGGGCATGAAGAGAGGGGGTCAGGTGAGGAAGAATAAGCCAGGAGGGATGGAGGGAGTCGGACAGGTATGGGATTCGGTGAGGTGGTTGGGGGGGGGGGGGGTCTTCGGCGGACAGGTGAACAGGGTGTGGGAAAATTTGGGAGTGGACCAAACCTCAGTAGACCTGCTCGTTGTCGCCTTCGGTAGGCAGCCACGATAGGAGGCATGGGGGAGGGCATAAGGGCACTACGAAATTACATAACTATTACTGTAACAGCAGCGTACAAGTAACATCTTACCAATGATGAAAGTTTCGTTAAATTCTGGCAATGAGAGGAAAAATAAGATAACCCCTTAAAGTGTAATAACAGCAGAGCTTACTGCAACATAGCGAACTTGTGTGATTTGGAAGACCAATCATTAATTTTTTTTTATAACCAACAAAGGAAAAGGAATATACATTCCCGACCAATGATTCCTTGATCAAAGGCAGCAGCCAAATCTGATTTTGGGACTTTGGCGTGAACGACAAAAATCTTAAAACGACCGTTGGTTTAATCTAATATAGTTACTAATGGAATATAAACTTAGTAATGCAGGATAAAGAATCTACACCTCGGCATTCTTTGAGAGAGAGAGAGAGAGAGAGAGAGAGAGAGAGAGAGAGAGAGAGAGAGAGAAGAAACATGATCTTCCCGCTGACCCGCACGGTACGTAGGCCACATCCGGGGCTCTGTTTCATCCGACCACTTGTTGAGGAAGAAGAGCAGTGTGACGTTTGACAAGAGGAACCTACGCTAACTCTCAGACTCAGACTAAGAGTCAGCCGATGGATCCCAATGCTTATGAGATACATGTAAACAGTACATAGAAGATCCGAGTAACTATACCATAAACGGCGATGCAGAAAAATAGGCCGGGGAACGGGGAATAATTGCTATCTTGAGAACAGGTAATCAGAAATACATTTTTTTCCCCAGAACGCAAGGAGTGGGGGGAATAAAACGTACTATGAATTGATGGAAACACGAGTAACTTTCAAGGGTGACAATCGTCACGTACAGTGGGAATATTATTATGCTGGAGAAACGTACTTCTAGAAAAAGAAACGAACATGCAAGACACAATTGTAATCGAATACTAGAGAGAGAGAGAGAGAGAGAGAGAGAGAGAGAGAGAGAGAGATGCGGGGTGAGGGCGTGGGGGGAGTTAAAAAGCCTCCGAGTGAATACTAACAAAAAGGAAAACTGCTGGAGTGGATGAGGCAGTATGGAGTAGGGTCAAAGGAAGAAGGACTTGAGGGGGACTAGGACTGGTCTGGCAGGAGTAGAGGGGTGAGGACATACGGAGTAGTGGGGGTGGAGGAGGGTGTCTGAGCTGTTGAAAAGGGTCTCTGTTGTAATCTACAACTTGTTGGTTGAGGGGAGGCCGAGAGGGGAAGGGAAAGGGAAGTAAGATGAGTTGTTGGAGAGGGGGCGGGGAGTCCAGGGGGTAAGAGGAGGGAATAATGGATGTCTCGGTAAAAAGGGGCATGATGGAAAAGCGATAGATGAGAAAAGACATTTTTTTAAATACAGAAATGGATAAAAATACGGCTCAATGCAATGTAATAAGTGAACGGGTAAAGGACTTGCGATCGCCGTCCACCTGCAATGCGTGGATGATGACGATGATGAGAGAGAGAGAGAGAGAGAGAGAGAGAGAGAGAGAGAGAGAGAGAGAGAGAGAGAGCATCGGTCGAGGGGAGAGTAATAAAGGACCTTTTTGGGAGGCGGACTAACCCCTCACACTCCTGACAAGGGTCGAACTTATAAGGGGAAAGAGAGTAACCGTTGGGGAGGGTAAGTCATTAGTCCTATTAGCACAAAAAAATCAACTAAATAACGTAGTAAAATAATCTGGTGGAAAAATATTCTGAAATAATGTTCGCTATAGAATTGCTCAAAATGCTAATAATGACAACAGCAATACTAAGACTTTAAAATTAACAAACAGTCGCATTACATTTTTTAAACCAGCAAATCGTCATAACAATACGCAATCATTAATTTATCGTATAGGAATTCGGAAATGAATTAGTTTACAAAAGATAACGACAAATCGCGATTCTCTGTCCTTATGGCGAACTCAAATAGATTAACATCCAGTAGTAATTCCACCAACGCTCCAAGAATGATTTCCGCCTCACGATCTGTCCTTGGATGAGCATAAACAACAGCCACCCACCGGTATTAAGATGACACCAGGAAATGACACCATGAGCGCACATGGTTGTATTTCGGGAAATCTTGGTTCTTTCTTCAGTGTTTACGATTAGTTTACTAAATACATGAAAAGCACACCAATAGCGGAAGGACAAGAAACTCTAGACCTCTTAATGTGTTTAGTACACATGATACGAAACATCTATGAAACCTAGGAATGTACAGCGTCATCACAAAAGTAATTTTGCAATTTTAAGTAAGAACCATGACAAATTTAGCATGGTAACAAATTTTACTTGAACCAAGATATTGGCCTTACATTACCAAACCCGTATAAACCAAAAATAAGGAATGCAGACTTAGGAATCATGTATATAAGGAAAAACTGTATACATAATTGGTGGTAATCAGTACTTGGATTACTTTAATTCTCAACGTCTATGATCTTGTTACAGCACTGGTAGTGGTCTTCATAGTGGAAAAGAAACAAATAATGACTGCCAAGCAGCTAAACATGGCTAAAAATAACCGTAGATTTGACCACTTAAATTCATCAACTAAACGGAAATGTTTGGGGGAACCCGACCACGTCATCCTGTATACTGATATCCGGATAGAGCTATTGCACAATAGCAAAGTTCTTTTCCCAGCAGAGAAACACCAGTAACAACTACAGCTTACATGAGGGATAAATTGCATACTCTTAAGAAATTACAAATAGTTAATACCATAATTTGTACGTGGATATTTAAACACAGAAGACTTTCATTACAACCAAAAATCTTGAAGCTGTATAGTAATAACAATAATGCAATAACTTAGAAGAACTTGACTTACTAAAACTCTTCATAAAAAGTTTGGTAATTTATGTTAGATTCGAAATACGAAATTCAAGATAAATTTGCAAAAGTCCACAAAAACGGAGTCGGATACTGAGTAAATGCACTACACCGTGTTTAAGTCGTCTCTATCGTGCAGTCAAATTTGAGTCTCTACCATGGCCCTGAACCAAGCTGACAATGATATAAAATAAACTGAATCAAGTCATTTATTTTCCAACGAAGTTCACTTAACACGAATCTATCCAACAGTAACACGTGGGTCAACAGAAACACGGAGGGCAACGGTCATTGATTGATCAGCTTTTGAGTAACTTGCTTACAACGCGAATTAGTAACTTGTCAATTGCACCGTCAGTATCTTTTCGACGAATTGCCTAAATGAAAACTTCCGAAAACTTTAAACGAATACCTGGATATAGCAAAAATCGTCTTATCAGGAGGGTGTGGGCCTAATTTACGCGAACCGCAATCAAATAGCTAACGGTACTTCATTCATGGGTAATGGGAATTCCTTCATTTATGATAAGAGATATTATAAACAGTGCCTTATCTCTGGCCAGACAGGAAATACCAATGCCACTCTCACTAAGTGGTAAACAACATAACGAGGCGTGATCACCGCTGTCGAGAAATGCTCCCTTTTATAAGGTGATTGCCGGGAGGGGAAGGGGCTTGTTGCACGCTCTGCATGACGTTTAAGAGTACTTCACAGAAGTTGATATTGTACAAGTCGAATAACAATGTTTTTCTTATGCTACAACTTTTAATGTACAAATAAAAAAAAAAAAAAAAAACAATACTAATTAATTTTTCGTCATTTAGATCAATGCACAAGAGATAATAGTAAAAAAAAATCTTGTTAAAATACAGACAACATAAACACAAACACTAAAATAACTTTAATCCACAATTCGAGACTCTTCTAACTTCAGTCATGAATCCTTGTGTAAAATCCCAAATGCACTTTTGCTTTCTGTCACTTTTCACTGGTGCCAAACAATACCACATTTAACACATTTACGAGAACTGCATCTTCAAAAAGTTTGAGCAGTGCTTCGCTGTTCAAGAATGAAATACACTTGTAATGTTTTTCACTGCACAGTCTTCGACGAAGTTCCCAAAATGAAAATATCCGTGAAAAATGATGATAAAATCTTGATGATGGGTACTAGAAATATTTCCGCACAAACTACACATATCTAAATACACATCATTCAACATCTCCCTGAAATAAGAAAACAAGTAAACTACAACCATCACAATCAGAGGTTACAAACAGACACCTGTTCGCACCACTCCGGAAACGCACCTCTTGAGAGCGGTTGAAAAGGCTGCCTGTAGCTATGAGGGTACAACGCAGACTGAGGCTCAAGAGATCTTGTGGGCCGACTCAACCTTCCAGTGGGGAGGGGGGGAGGAGGGAAGGGGGAAAGAGGATGAATCAACTTGCCGTATGCACCCAACAGCTTCAACTTGCGCGCTTTATTTCGATACTTGTTTAACGTCAAAATGAGACTCTTTTCTTTCCACTTTCTGAAAATGTAGAGAGTAGAGCGTTTGTCACATTTGAATACCAATACGCGCTATGCAAACCATGAAATCATACTTTTCCGGTTTCTTACCGCCTCCTCTTGATGCTGCCAAATGTGATAATGTCATTAATCACTTCCTTATAGATAAATCCTGTTTGTATGACGGCCATGTGACCGGTGGCTAAGCGTGAATTTTCACGATAATGTGCACGGATATTCCACAGTTCTCTTCTACTTTGACATTTTTTCTTTTTGTAAATAAATAAAACGTCTGGAGATTAAAGAGATACACAAGATGAGGCTCTTCCGCCCACTGTTGGATGCTGTACGACGCTTTAACTATACACTAACGTCGCATCGCTGCCAGGCGTAGGAAAACACTTCCAGGTTGCAACTTGCAAGTATGAATAAAGGGTTTTCATTTCAGAAGTTAGCAAACAAAGGCTAACACCGCGCTTCTCTCCCTGACGACAATACGCGTTTACCATAAGCTTTATTACAACTCTACGTTACGCAGTGACGTCCTTAATCACTGCTACCGCCAGGATATAAATTTACTGAATGAAAAGAAGACTGTTTTACTTACATCGTCATTATTTAAATGTAAGACACCCGGGAAATAGCGAAAAGCACACAAGTAATAACGTCGACGAGGAAGTGTCGGGATCTGGCCGTCACTCGTGTTCTTGGGGGGAATTTACTTGGTGCCTTTTTACGGCTTGTTTTTCTTCGGGACGTGATATTTCGAATGTAAGGATACAATGGATCCTGGGTGTAACTATTTCATTGTATCTTGGTTTCTTGTTTGATATTCTTTTCTTCCTTTTTTGGGGGCATATGTAAAATAATATGTTAGTCTGAAAATTGGTGAAATTTTATCTATTACTTCTACCAATACAATAATTGTTTTATCAGTATTTTATCATTTTTACGCGGCAGACAAACGCAAGTTTTTTCTCCCTTTCTGTTCGATGATCAATTTTTGTTGATGAGCATCATGGTCAGTCCAGGACCCTGTCGGTGAACAGAGGTTAGTCAATCTGTCAACAACGTTTTCCGGGTATAAGGAGGTCCCTTTTAAGCTACTTACGTCTCTCTCTCTCTCTCTCTCTCTCTCTCTCTCTCTCTCTCTCTCTCTCTCTCTCAGTATGTGTGTGTGTGTGTATTTCTAAAGTTTATCACACAATGAAAGGTTAGAACTGAAGTTAGTAAATGTAACCACATCTGAGTAACTGGAATAGGTGGTGTTTTGGGTAATTATGTTTCGAGACGTTACAGGTAACAGGCAGGTCGTAACGCGCCGCTCACAACCAAGTAGACCCGCGTTCGCTTCCGGGACGAGGAAAGAGTGGCATGGACGAGCTTCCATGACAACAAAGCATGTCTCTGTTGGCCCAAGCGTTGACTTGTACCTGGTTTTCAGTTAACAGCTGTGGGTCACTGCTGGGTGGAGAGAAAACAAACTTAGAAACTTAAGAGTAGACGTCAGCAGTGGGTATTCGTTTTAATATAAACCATTATATAAAAAGGAGTGCATTACCAAAGCATAATCACAAACGCAGGGTTCATCAGATAAGATGCTGCTTCCATTTTCCGGGTCTTCCCCAAAACGTTCATTTCAGCAACTATTGATCATTCAGAATCTTTCATCTGTACTTTGACTGCTAGATTTCATAACATAATTGACGTGCCTTCGGTGAGGAACAAAAATGTTGTGGACTAAGGTTCAGAGATCCCTGAACGTGTAGTGGACTCTCTCGGGAACATTACTGGTCAGACTGGAATCTTTTCTACAGGAACCATGGGCGCTACAAAGAACGGCAGAGTCATGGGTCGTTAACTAAGACTGGTGCATAAAACATCCATAATACGGGCACATCAACGTAGGACAGCATAAATTAGAGATGAAACTTATGATAGCGTTACCCAGCTTTCCTATTCGCAGTGATAATTATCTATTTCCTTGTGCATTCTTTATGAATTCTTTCATCTTAATTTGTGAGTGTGTATGTGGGTGTGTGTTGCATTCGTTTTTCCTGTTTTTTCACTTCTTTTTTCAAGCTGATGCCCTTATAACCATCCTTAACGCTTATTATAGTAAAAACTGCTAACACTCAAATGATCCTTTGGGTCAAATTAACAGGTTGCAGTCAGGTGAAACATTTGCAGTTTCATTCAGTGGACTGACATTTTCAGATGTGAAATTTGACGACAAAATATTTTATAAAATATGCTGCCAGGCTGCTGTATATCGATAGACGTCTTGTAAGGGGCGCATTACCCAGGGTTAAGTCTCCTGGACTTATTTGATCCTGATGGAGATGTAGCAGGTCAACTCAGAGTCATATTTCGAAAACTTGTCCCAGGAATGAATTAAAGAATATATATATAGTATATATATATATATATATATATATATATTATTAATAATATAATATATATAGATATACTATATATATATATATATATATATATATATATATATATTCATATATAAGGATTATATGCATCTATATAAAGGGTTACATATATATAATATAGAATGTAACCAGAACTACAGTCTCATGTTGTTTATAAATACGAGTGCAATTGCTGTAATGCAATTTACGTGGGGAAAACAAAGCGCCAAGCACGTGTACGATGGTTTGAACATTTGGGAAGATCAGTAGGACAAACAGGCTTTTAGCAAAACCACCATTCAGTGCCATACGGGATCACGCAGAAAATAGTGATCACCCTCTAAGGTTAGATTCATTTTCCATTCTCTCTAGTTGAGTGGCCCCCATGGAGCTGGCAATAGTAGAAAGTCTCTACACTTTAAAGTTGAAACCTTCCCTCAGTAACAACGAGAGGTCCACGGAGATGCTGTGTTTTTAAATTTTTAGCGTGTATGTTTGTATGCCTTCATGATGCAGGTATTTACCTTTTTTTAATATT
>NC_087201.1:76911196-76921196 GCF_015104395.2 Macrobrachium nipponense | reverse complement strand
GTCGGACCATGTTATGTAGATTTTATAGGGGATGGTTTTTAGCCGTGGGCTGTTTTGATCCCAGTATCAGGCCGGATATGCTAACTTCTTTAATATTACCCGAAGAGAGAAAAAAAGAAAACGCCAGTGGGATATGTACAATGGGTAGGACACGTTTCTGACTTGATATTACAAAAATCCGGATATCCGGCCGGATAAAAATTCGGATATCCTGCCGGATATCCGGCAAATCTAACGTGAATATGATAGATCCCTCTTATAATTCACCCAATATGAATTGGAATTCAAATAATTTCAACATACAACCATAAACAAATGTATATAAGCGGCATTTAACAAATAATATTAAGTTGTTTTGATATTAAGAGTAAATAGCGAAGTTGCATCACCGCACTGGCGGCCCGGTTGCCCGTCGCCAGCGGGCCCATACCCAGAGTTTTTTAGGGGCGGGGGGGGGGGGGGGGGGGGTCGTTTTTCCCAAAAGTGAATCTTTTCTTCTATAAGTGTCGTTGCATATATAGTAAGTATACTATACAAGATGTAATACTTGAAAATTTTATTTTTAGTTATATTAAGAAGAAAAATCGGGTATGTGGTCTGTGCACTTCTACCCGATTAGATGTTATTCAAAGTACTGACTCTGGTTAACAGAAAATATGGACTTCCAGATTTTTTTTTTTTCGTGGGTGAGTCGTTCGACACCCCCCAACCGCCATCCCCTCGGTACAAACCTGACCAGGGCTATAGCCGGCTTATACATATATTCTTTAGATGGTGTTCACATACTTGTTTTCAGCAAGTCTGCCAGGATGAGGTCGATGTTTTCTCTCTAAAGTTTAAAAAATTACTTTCACTCTAACGAATCTCAGTGAACGATTTCATTCAGACTTGAGTATATGGTTGTGTTCATGGAATCATGAGAGAGAGAGAGAGAGAGAGAGAGAGAGAGAGAGATCTAATATATTGTTTGCGTGTCATAATGGGCTTAATCGACATGCGACGATAAATGTAGGTTTAGTTGCAGCCACTTACGTAACTTCAGTCAGTATGTATTTTGAACCTACGAGCATTTGTAATTGTATTTTTTATTTACTCTGATATATAGAGCCCTTTATCAATAATCTGAGGTGAATTACACCATGCAATGCACTGTTTAATTTGGGGAAAATGACGCCATTCAATGCACAATTTAATTCCTACTCATTCAATCGTAAAGTGACGGTTGACGTATTAATCATTCAATCATATGAAACGATCATGAGTCTTCTTTGAGCTCCGGGTCCATTTCCTAGCGGTCACCGTCGCTCCATCAGTTAGTTTGCAGATTTTTTGTACGATTTTATTTTTACCAGATACATATGTAAATTGTGGCTATTACATTTACATATGTATATGGTAAAAATGACAAGTAGATTCTACATATATATATATATTAATTATATAATTATATATATATATATGTATATATATATATATATATAATATATACATATATATATATATATATATATATATATATATATATATATATATATATATATAATCCTATGAAGCAATAAAAAAATGATTGCCCACTTGACTACTATAGGTGAGGATGGGTCTGTTCCATCACTGATAAATATATATCTGAAAAACGACGGTATATGTATGTATGAGAGGAAATAGACTTTTATCCTTCTCGTGGTCAGGTCGGCAAGGTGACCTCGTGATTATGGCATCGCGGCTTCGTTTCCCGCTACCTGACATCATGATTTCTTTCATATTTCTTTGAGATTGGATCTCGAGGCTTTGTAGTGACAAGCGTATCCAAAAAAGAGCAAAGAATTTGAGAAGTTAAGAGGTCATTGTGGCTATTACATTTATACATATGTATCTGGTAAAAATGACTAGTAGATTTTACATATATATAAGTATGTATGTATATCTAATATATTATATATATATATATATATATATATATATATATATATATATACATATATATATATATATATATATATATATATAATATATTATATATATAATAGACAATTTTTATTCGCTTATGCATTTCTTATGTATACACAAGCATAAGTATCTTAGATATGCTCTATCTTTCTCTCTCTGTATATATATGTATATATATATATATATATAATTAATGGATAATTTCTGTAAATATGGGATATATATATATATATATATATATAATATATATATATATATATATATACAACACACACACACACACACACACACATATATATATATATATATATATATATATATATATATATATATATATATATATATATATGCATACACACACACGCAACACACACACACACACACACACACATATATATATATATATATATATATATATATATATATATATATATATATATATATGTGTGTGTGTGTGTGTGTGTGTGTGTGTGCGTGTGTGTGGTGAGAGAGAGAGAGAGAGAGAGAGAGAGAGAGAGAGAGAGAGAGAGAGAGAAGAGAGAGAGACTGTCCCTTATTCCCTTCAATGGTATCCGTTACTATTCCCTCTGCCGTTTCGTTTTTGAAATTTCGAACTACAATGATGACGATACGGAATGAAACAATTCCACTAAAATTCCCTCTCCATGTTCTTTCATTCCTCTATACCCTGTCAGAGAGGTCAATCTTTTTTATTTTGTTTTATTTATTTTTTCACCAACTCCGATGAGGATCGACAAATACCATCATGAACGTCACAAAATTTGCTCCTGTGACGTCAGTTTTTTTTCTTAGATTTTTTTGGTTAAATTATTATTTTTTTTCATAATTAATTGTGGTCGTTGAGTATTAGTTTTGTTTTTATTTCACTTACATTCTCTATCAATGATTTTTTTTCACAACATTTATAGTAGTAGGGTATAATTTCTTTTAATTTCACGTAATTTTTTTTAGTTTAACAATGATTTTTTCACATATATTTTCAGTCGTTGGGTTTCGTTTATAATCGACAAGAAATAAACGAATGGGGATGAGATTATCTATTAACTTAACTTATCTCTATCCAATAGCTCTTTCCTCAGTAGCATATCTAAGATACGCATGCCTGCGTATATATGCATATGAAAAGCGCAGGCGTATAAAAAGAGTATATTTCTCCATTTCTAACAAAATGCCATGGGAGTATATTCCTTTTGATATAAAGTAATCAGAGAGAGAGAGAGAGAGAGAGAGAAGAGAGAGAGAGAGAGAGAGAGAGAGAGAGGTGGGTTGGGGGACAATAGGCAATAATTATAGACTGTCATTATTAATATAGCAACGCCATGAGAATGTAGGAGTCAATGAGGCAGACGACACCTCCTGTCCCTTGCACAAACATCGTGTCCGTGGTATTAAAGGCCTGCTGGAGGGTAGTTCGTCTTTTACCTTGTGCTTGTGTATATCATAGATCAAAGCTCCGCAGCCCCTCCCACCGGCGTGACGTAGCTCTGACGCAAACAATCAATAGTGACGTCATCCTCCCCTTTCCCCTTGGCCTTGAAACATCTTACCTTTATTTAGGCTCTACCTGAAAGGTTGAACGAACAGCAGCTTCAACGCTTCCAGGAAAGCGGACTTTTATGCGTTCTTGATCGCCGAAAGGAGATTACGCTATGACGCCTTTCCGTCTCTTGGTCTTCATAGCCATTTGAGGTATACGGTGTTAACCGGTTAAAATCGCTAGGCGCTCGGATTCCCTTCCTTTTAGTAATATGGCCGGTAGCTAAGGGACAGTGGGAATGTATGGTATTCACGCAAACGTGACCTTATAGTATACTGCTGGAGAGAGAGAGAGAGAGAGAGAGAGAGAGAGAGAGGAGAGAGAGAGCGGGGCTGGGGGTGGCAGTGGGATTTTGGGTAGGGGCACGAATGTTTTTTTAGGAAGAGAAGTTCCATGTTAATAGAATTTCTGCCGCGTGACATAAAACGATTAGTGAACGATTTATGACGATAGAAGGAAAAAGCTAGGAAAAAAGTCCTTATGGCAAGGCAATACAATTTTGGTTTTGGCTTAATACATTAAGTTCGTTCTGCTATAATTTCATATTTGAAGATGTTTGTGTATTCTTGTTTCCCGATTGGGCTCGAGCTTGATGTATAAGCTTTTTAAAGTAATTCTAATACCCTAAAGTGATTTGATGGGAGTTCAAATACAATTGATCGTCTTCGGCCCCTTCCCACATTTGTCGGAGAGAGAGAAAGAGAGAGAGAGAGAGAGAGAGAGAGAGAGAGAGAGAGAGAGAGAGAGAGAGAGAGAGAGAGAGAGAGAGAGAAAGTAAACGCTTTTGTCTTTCGTAGATATTTTGCGACATTTCCATTATTTATGGTCGTAAATTCTTCTTCTTCTTCTCCTTCTCCTTCGAGAGAGAGAGAGAGAGAGAGAGAGAGAGAGAGAGAGAGAGATGAAAATGGTGGGGGGGGGGGGTGCTAGGGGGAAGACAGGTGTTGAGTTCTGCGACCAAAGATGGCCAGGCGTGAGATTTTCTAGGATGATGAATCAATGTAAAGTTATCTTGAATTGATAAATAAGGAGGAAATGCTTTTGATATGTTCTTGAATTCATAATTTCCAATATTATTCCACATATGAATAAATCATGGGATAGTTATAAACAGTAATTTACGACAGATGAAATGATTTACTTATGTGCTTTTGTTAAGATGTTTCATATGGTAACATGAGGTTCTTCATATCTTGATCTTTTTACCCGTTATGTTTTTTAGGTTTCTGTAAAAGAAAACTATTGAGATGCTAAATATTTGTTTGTCCGTCCGCACTTTTTTTCTGTCCGCCCTCAGGCCTTAAACACTACTGAGGCTAGAGGGCTGCAAATAGGCATGTTGAGCATCCACCCCCAATCATCAAACATACCATATTGCAGCTCTCTAGCCTTGGTAGTTTTTATTTTGTTTAAGATTAAAGTTAGCCATGATCGTGGTTAAAAGTTTCATGGGTGGTGGCTGAGAGTTTCGTGGAACGTGGCTGAGAGTTTCATACAGCATTAAACGCTGTACAGAAAACCTGATTGCTTCAGCTCATTTTTTGCTTTCTTATTGTTAAGATTCATGGGCGAAATAGCGTGAACATGTGCTAACCCTAACTTAATGGATTGTAGTCACTTATCCAACAACAGATTTCCTAAATGAAATCGCCTTTATTTTGGAAAAATGTATGAACTATTTTAGGATACATATCACCAAAACGTTAATCAGTCGCAACGAGTTTGCACAGATTGAGGAAAAAAAATGCTCGGTTAATTGAATTCATTGCATCAACAAAACTATGCATACATAAAATAAAGTCGACACCGACATATATCTCTCTATTCGTGACTCGAAAAATGGGCGTTATGGCACTTATGAAGAGACTATATTGATTAAATCTTCAAGAACTGGCGCTCTAGTAATCAGAAACAGGAGGCAAGAGCTTAGGTTGTCTATAGGAATCTTTTTTTAATTTTCTTTATTAATCTTTGCTGCTGTTATTCATTCAGCTGTTGACGAAATTTTAATGTCTCGCAGCAACTTAGTAGTTCACGTACATTCAAGATACTTAATTACTTCCCATTACACCTATGGTATATACAGTTTACTGTTAACTGGACACTTGTTTGTGTTTGCTTCGTGTCTAATATAATTTGTTTTTGATTCCACTCTATTGGTTGTCTTAGAATTGCTTAACCATTGCCTTGTCACGCCGGAGGTAGGGTGCGTTATCATAAGACCTACAATCAGAAAAAATGCCTCTGAAAATACAATTAAGTATTTATTACGTTCATGTGTACAGATAGAAACAAACTCGTGTATAATCATAGCATACGTATATAGAGGAAACTCTTAACTACTCGCACATTATGCGAATGTTCTTTTGATTTTAGAAATAAAAGAAAGTGAACCACTACTCAAATGTCGAATTATTAGCAATATACAAATCCAGGTGAGTCGTCCAAGAAAGAGAAAGAAACGGCTGCGTTAAGTCAGTACAGTCAATGAGAAGACGCAAAACGCAAACAAAACAAGTCGCGTCAACACAGCGGATCTTCTTGGAAATTCCTCGCGATAAAGCGTCACACCTACAGAGGAGTAATGAGCAACTTGGCAGGACGAGTCAATATTGACTCTTTACGGTGTTTGCTCTTACGGCGGAATTACAGGAGTAGTACATTCACGCGTGGCTAAATGGCTCGCAGAAAGAGGGCGATAATCAGTTATCAAACTGCGATGCTAAATAGCTTTTTGTCATGATCTGCAGGAGTGTGGGTGGACTGGAAGTCATTTCGTTTCATGATAATTTATCTTTGATAATTATTTTAATTGTGAATCCATAAAGGACGACCTTTCGTTGAAGTGGTCGCACACAAGGTCTTGAAGGACATTGGAAGCACAACTGCATTCTTGACAAGATGGTAATCTATAAAACAGCGCGTACGAAAGTTTATTTAGGATACATTTCCGAGTCAAATAACGCTCGCTGTTATTTTCTAGACTTATTACGATGAATAAGTTGATACTCCGAACACAGAGCATTCTGCCTCTTATAGCCATACAGGCGATATAATATCTACTATAAAACTTGGACAATAAGACATGTCTAATTATTTACTGTCTTCTTTCTTATCTTATCCGTTTAACATGTAGAGTTTCCATTGATTTGATTCAAGAAAAATACTCTTTACACTTATACATTCTATAATATTCTCAGCAAAAACTTCGCAAAAGCAAGTTTAAAGCGATATTGGCTGAGGGGTTACTAACAATAATTACAATGCATAAACATCTACATTTGCTATTAATTCTCTTAATGTCAATACTCATAAATAGTAATTGCGCCGTTGATATACTTGTTTATCATTGATTCGTAACCTATATTTGCTGTTAATTCTGCTAATGTCAGTCCTCGTAAATAATAATTGAGCCGTTGATATGCTTTTTGCCGGCTGAGTGGTAACTGTCAACCAAGTTCCCAAATAAAGCGCGAAGGACGTCATCTAGCAGACAAAATATGCTCGAGAATGGAGTCGACAGAAACGGTTTGACAGAGAGGCAGACCGTTAGTCACGACGAAAAGAAATGTGGCTTTGAAATTAGCTTCGAGATCTCCGTGGGCAGACCCTGAGAACTCATTTTTCAATGAAAAGTGGAAACTGGGATAGGAGAAAGTTAAAGAAGCTGGACAGCCTATTCAGGAGGCGAGAAATGATTCAAAAGGTGCCATTCAGAAAGCATGACAGAAGGGGAATTGGTCTTCAAAATATTCAACAAAGAGCTGAAGTAACTGACATCAAGCGGATTACTCAAACGAATCGGAGGCATGATTGAATTCATAAACAGTCGTGACTTAATCTTAAACCTTACTAGATTAAATCAGGCTTCGCAAAGGTAGACTGAATTACAAAATAAAAATGAAATGGGCTCTTATTGCCAGCCTATTTAATTTTATTATTTTTTATACTTGTTCTTGCTATGTTTTTTTTTTCTCTGTTGACAATTCATAAACAAAGGTAGAACTATTAGCCTCAATGTGACTATACTCTTTTTTTTTTTTTCATCTGTCCATCCGCCTGTGGTGTTTTTGTATGGTAACACTGCGTCCCGGGCTTTAGATAGTTACATTCAGCTTACATTCAACGATTATGATAATATCCTATTTCGAATATTAACGGTGCAATTCGCATACAGTAAATTATTAAAACACTTTTCAGTTGCAAATGTACACCCAGATATCCTTTTATTTACCTAAAACTTACAAATAGCATAACTATCTAAAGCCCGGGACGCAGTGTTACCATACAAAAACATCACAGGCGGATGGACAGATGAAAAAAAACAGAGTATAGTATTCTGTAAACTGCTTTGTTTAATGAAGCAAGTCCATCGCCAGCCTTCAGTGAGAATCGCAACGCGAATCATCGGTGATTCATACGGCATTGGCCACCATAATCACTTCGACACAAATTTGCATCAGTAAATCAATCAGTCAATTAGGAGATTCAGTGTTTATTTTGGTTTCTTTGTAAACAGGTACTTAACGTACTTAATGCTTCGATATTTTCATATTTTCGAGTAAAAAGGTGATCTGTTAAGCTTTCAGTTATTCAGTTTAGTAGCTCTATGTCTCTAACGAGAAGGGAAAATATACAAGATTAATGTTTAAGTTCCTTTATAGTATTTCATCATTAGGATTTGAATTCCTTATATTGTATTGTTACTGTTCATGGGCCAGTCTTACCTTATTTCAATGTAAAAAGCGCGCATGAGTGTACACACACACATATACATATATAAATATAACATTTATATTATATATATATATATATGTATTATATATATATATATATATATATTAAGTAATAAAAGTCCACACTTATTTAATCAGCGTATAAAACAAACTTATAAGACGGGAGTTTTCCTCTACTTCAACAGTAGACCTCATCAGCCGTGCTTACGTCTTATAAAGTTTTTTAATGCACAGCTTACACAAGTGTGGACTTTTATTACTTACAATTTTTTAGTCACGTTATTGTGAGTTTATACACACACACACACACACATATATATATATATGTATATATATATATATATGTATTGTGTATTATATATATATATATATATATATATATATATATATATATATATATATATATAGAGAGAGAGAGAGATTTAACTTGCAACTGCTGTAAGTGAGGATACAGTTAACACCATATTCCTTAATATTTCCTACCGAGGACAATGAAACTGGCGTTTAAAGCCACTCAGAATTCATACCAGATATCATGAAAAAATCTTAGATATGTTCTACATGAATTCTTCATCTTAATGGCAAACGGAAATTTCATAAACGGTTTTGGTACCTGTGCTTTAATAATTATTGGTGCGTGCTACTCGCTTTGCGGGGCATCATCATTCTCTCCGTTCTGTCGAGGTGCCACGATATCACACAGCATCGCCGCCAGAGGTCTCTCTCTGCAAGGCTATTTGAAACCGCTTACTAATGTTGCCGCAATACTTTTGAATGTTTTCGTTTTTGTTTAAACCAAGTATACATTTGTGATTGTTAACCTAAGCTACTGGTAATTAAATACTGCATGTACTATACTATGTAAGCATGATCAATTTGATTAATAATAATACGGACAGTTATAGTACACACATGAACAATTAATGGATAAGTACATGTAAAAAACAAATAAGTACACAGACACGCGTATACAATAAAGGCATTTCTGTGTGTTGAAAGGCAAATCGCCGGGAAAATAGACCAACAACGTAATTGTGGGAGCGAGGTGCCCCCTTCTTGAAATTCCGAAAATCCAGAGCAAATGGCGAGCGCCGAAAATAGCTAAACTAAACATAGTTTAACCACGTTTATTAATAGATGTGAAAAAAATAGTCTATATCTATTTCTGGACGAGGGATTAGAGACCGCGAGAGATTCAAGTATCTCTCGATGCTATTTTGTGGTACGGATTTTTTCTTTGTATAAGCTCAGCCGTGATATCTTTTGGTGAAGAAGAAGAGACGTCAAAGAAAGTTAAAAGGACGCGAAGAAGCTCGATAACGTAGAGAAACTGCGTCTTAACGATTTATTGACTAAAATAAAAAAAAACGGACCAAAAAAGTGAAGATTTCTTGAAAATTCTCTCCATCGCATTCTGTTGCTATGGCGTTCGTGCCTCCTTCACTGGAGAAATTGACGGAAAACGAACGATCTCGATTATTCACAAAGAACAGTAAATAAGTGCAGAGAGGGAGAATAGAGAATAAAGTGCAACTCTCGTTCGTCTGGCAAGCGGAGGCTGACGGTCCTTCCGGCACTTCCGGCAGCAGAGGGGAAGTAAGAGAGCTTGGAAGGGGTTCCCTGTTTCGGTGGCTCTTTTCGCTTTGGGCTTTGTCTTGTTTCTGTCTCGGTTAGCGAAATTGTCCCCCTGCGACAAATTATGACGCATCAGCATTTTCTCTCTGAAATCCAAGTTATTTCGGAGTTAATGAATTGGAGA
>NC_087201.1:76886196-76898696 GCF_015104395.2 Macrobrachium nipponense | reverse complement strand
TAATAGAGTACAAGGATTGTCCGACCCGTAGATACCGCGCGTCTTTGACATTTGCTGGATACTTGGAAGCTTACCATAGAAGAGTACCAGGAAAACTAGGAAATGAAAGGTCGCTTTCATGACTTTAGATAAGAGAGGTCCCAGTTAATCTCTGGGTAGTGCTCGATAATATGTCTTTTTACTGCCATTGAGCTAATGCAGTAGGCCTTCCCGTGTTAATCCGAGCCTGGTGTGTCTCCCAAGTGTTCTTGTTCTTCACTCTGGTAAGGTCAAATACTAACTGATTCCTTGTCTTTATCTTAACCTCGATCTAAAGCATCCAGACGATGACTTGTGCTAGACTGTCATTATGTTGGTTGGAGGCGGCCTAACCCTGTACTCTATCAGTCCTGGTTTAATCCTGTTTTACAGCTTCGTTGTATCTTTATTGCAGGCTAAACAGGAAATATATTGTGCGTGGCTCAGAAAGAGTTTCCGTGTGTTCCTCGAAAGAAAGCAAACAGAAAGAAAGAAATCGAATAATAAACGATGAGGAGTTCATTTACTTCCGTCATCGCCAAAGTGCTTTCCGAAGGTATTTTTCAAGGTATTTTTAGCCCATCTTTGTGGGAGTGCTCGCTGACTGACTGACTGACTTGGCCTCACGGATTAGAGGAGGGTTTGTATGGTCAGGGTGGGTCAGGGTATCTCCATAAATCTAACCTCGACCTCCTTGGGCTTGTTCAAGTTCCTGATCCGACGTTGTTTTTTGTAGTGTTGGGGAGGGTGGGGGGAGCGGGGTAACTTGGTAGAGGGAGGATATCGTTGTTCTGGTTCTTAAAAAATTATGAATTACACCGTGTTGATTCCGTATGTCTAAAAAGCAACAACAGCGCCCCCTATCCACCACCTATCCATTTCCTATTGTCTGTCTGTCTGTCTATTTTTTTCACGAACTACTGGCTGACTTCCGTCTATATGCAAGCACTGAAAAGCAGCGGTAATGTGATCAACCTTGACGGTTTTCAAAGACCTTGGTCATTGGTTTTTCGCAAACAAAATACAATCGGTCACTTTGTATCAGTAATTCCAGAATATAGTGCTCACTGGGGAGGAAATTTTATAAACAAATTATTGAGGTTACAAGGAGAAAGAGTTTTAAATGCAAAGTTTTAATTGTTGATGACTCTGAAATCACAGAGAGAGAGAGTGATGCAAAGTTTTACTTGGTGATGACTCTGAAATCCCAGAGAGAGAGAGAGAGAGAGAGAGAGAGAGAGAGAGAGAGAGAGAGAGAGAGAGAGTCAAGATTTAATTAAAATATGTACAAGGCAAATGAAAAGTGAGAAGTTTAATTGCTTTCGAAATGGAACTTATAATAAGAAAGAGAAGAAGAAGAAGAAGAAGAAGAAGAAGAAGAAGAAGAAAACAAACAGAAAAAACTCAAAGCGAACGCAGACCATCTACGCACGAAATGAATATTATCTCTGACAATATGAATTTAAGGAAAGTTTCATTTTGACCAAATGAAAACCTACAATATTTGGTTCCCGTTTACGAGACTTCTGTGTAATGTAGAGCGCGCACACACATACGATATATGTATATATATATATATATATATATATATATATATATATATAATATATATATATATACATATATTATATATATATATATATATATATATATATATATATAATGTGTGTGCATAAACTTGCACACACACACATACACACATATGTATACATATATATACATGTATATATATAGATAGATTGATAAGTAGATAGGTAAATAGATATGTATTGTGTGTGTGTGTGTATGCGTGCACGTATATGTGTGATAACGTAAGTACACCACCTGAAGATGATAAATATGATATATCTAATCTTGCTGTCATCGACAATAGTGTGCAATGACGTCATTTCCTATCACGATCTAAGGGCGTGTTTCGCCCGATTAGTCCCCTATTTTTGCTCTCTCTGCAACACTGGAATCACTGTCGTTCAAAACAAGTTTAAGAAGGAAACATCTTATTAAGTTTTCCCGAGAATCCCACGTTTCTCCTTATTGTCTTCCTCTCGCAGGACGTTTTTAGAACAAGTATCCTTGACAGATCCTAGTCGTCCCGGACACCTGAGGACTCGCGAAGCCTAGACTCACCTGGATTCTCGCATCCTGCCTCGTGCGTGCAAATACGAAGATGCGTTTTCCTGGAAGGACGAAAATAAAAAAATGGTTTAGTTTATCTTCGGCAGAAGTTCACCCTGATAAATGATGTCAGTGCTAAGAGGCAAAGGGAAAAGATGCCGTCTGAAATGATCTTGGTCATGTTTGCTGCTGATGGAGCAATGCAATTTCCGATCGTTGATAACGGGATGGGGTAGATAAACAATAACAGCATTTTATACACACACATTCACACCACACACACAGACAGACACACACATATATATATGTGCATATATATATATATTATATATATATATATATATATATATATATATATACACATATATATATACATGTGTATATCTATTTATATAGTATTATATATATATATATGTATATATATAATAATATATATATATATATATATATATATATATATATATATATATATACACATTTACACACACACACAGACACACACTCACACAACACAAACAATTCGATAAGTATATCATATAATATATATGCATATATCATATAATATAGTATATATATATTATATAGTAGGAATGTTATATATATTATGATATATATAAGATAGATATATATATAATTATATATATATATATATATATGTATACATACATAACATACATACCCAGACATATATGAGGTTGTAGTCCATCAGCTGGGGAAAAGAAAAAGCTGAAAATCCTTTTAGCTCAACATTTTCGGCATCCACATGGCCCTTATCAAGACCTGTTTATTAACTGTTTATTAATAAACAGCTCTCGATAAGGGCCAGTGGAGTCGAAACTGTTGTGCTAAAAGGAATTTCAGCTTTTCTTTTCCCCTGTGGACTAAAACCTTACATATCTATCTTCGTGGAAAAGGAAGACTAAAACCTCATACATACATACATACATATATATATTTATCCATAATACAGAAACTCACTCAGCTGCGAAGGGAGGAATAACAGAAAATAAACAGCGGAAATAAAGCGAACACGTCAAAGGGCAAAAGCTGAGAAAAATTAGATCACAAAAATGCTGTTAATGCTAATATCAATTACAATGACGCTGATAATGAAGGAAAAGCAAGGACAAGAGTCCAAGGGACCAGGGAACTTGTAACATTTCAGCTATGTAGGGTCAAAATATAAATTAATTACTTTTCCAACGAATGCAAAATGTAGCGCTCGCTCGGGTTAAATAAATAAATAAATAAATAAATAAAAGTTTCATGAATAGAGAGGCAGGGTTTTAAAGACGATTGAAGAAAAACATTCCCCAGAAAAAAAATCCCTTAGGAAAACATTCCCTAGACAACATTCTCAAGGAAAATTACTAAAGAAAACATTACCAATAGAAACATGCCACAGCAAAACATTACACAGGAAAATATTCTCAGGAAAACATTCCAATGGAAAACAGAAAACATTCTCCAGGATATCATTCCTAGGGAAAACATATCCATGAAAGCATTACCAAGGAAAACATTCCCCAGGTAATCGTTCCCTGCGGAAAACAAAAAAATTCCCAGGAAAACATTCACAAGGAAAACATTCCCATGAAAATATTCCCAAGGAAAACTTCCCCAGGAAATCGCTCCCTGGGGAAAACAAAAAATTCTCTAGGTAAATTTTCCCCAGATAAACATCCCCATGAAAATATTCCGTAGGAAAACATTCCTCAGGGAAATATTTCCCAAGTAAATATTCCCCAGAAAACCATTCCCCCAGAAAACAGAAAACATTCCAAAGGAAAACATTTCCAAGGAAAACATCCCATGAAAACATTCCCCAAGAAAACATTCCTAGGCAAACATTCCCCAGGAAAACAGAAAACATTCCCAAGGAAAACATCCTCATGAAAACATTCCTCAGGATAATGTTTCCCAGGCAAACATTCCCCAGGAAAACCGAAAACATTCTCCAGGAAAACATCCAAAGGAAAACATCCACATTAAAACTCTCAAGGAAAACAGTCCCCAGAAAAAACATTCCAGGGAAAAACGAAAATATTCTCCAGGAAAACATTCCCAATCAAAGTATTCTCATTCAAACATTCCCCAGGAAAACATTTGCCAGGACATTATTCACAAGTACAGCATCCTTATTAAAACATTCCCGGAAAAAAAAGAAAACATTCTCCAGGAAAACATTCCTAAGGAAAGCATCCCCATTCAAACATTCTTCAGGAAAACATTCCCCAGAAAAACATTCGCCAGGACATCATTCCCAAGGAAAGCATCCTCATTAAAACATTCTCAAGGAAAACATTCCCGGGAAAAAAGAAAACATTCTTCAGGAAAACATCCCAAGGAAAGCATCCCCATTCAAACATTCTCAAGGAAAACATTCTCCAGAAAAACATATTCTCTTTGATGACTTTCCCCACATTTCCAAAACAAACATTAATTCAAAAGATAAATAAGGTCCCACTTGTCCCGCTTGTCATCGAACTTGGGATTTTGGATAACAGGTTAAAAAAGCATAATTGGAGTTGGGAGATTGGGACAGTGGGGTGTCGGGGGTCGGGGGTGTCTAGGGCGGAGTTATGGTAAAGTAATATATGCCTTTGAACATCAGGGAAAGGAACTGAATAACAGAGGGAAAGGGGGAGGGGCGGGGGAGTGCCTGCGTCTGGTGGGTGTTGGTGATAGGCTAAGATGTCATGGGAAAGGGTACTGGCTGGAGTGTGGGGGGATGGGGAAGGATGCACATGGGGGTGGGGGTGAAAGCCTGTAGACCAACGTCACACTGGTTTCCATGGTAACACTCATAGACGCCCACCAGTCTTTCTTCCATTGCTCATTTTCAACAGTTATAGCGTTGGTTCTAACTGGCGTTGCTTGCTTCGGGTTAAATTCAGCTTACCGAAGTGATCCAGGTCAGCTGATCATGAACGGAAAAGACAAAATGATCGTAGAAGCATAGTTGGGCTTTTTGTGAATGAACTCCCATAAGCCTCTTTCAGAAAATTCTTCCTATGACGTCATCGCAACACCGAGCTTTTGCCTTTTGTAATGATTCCGGCAAAGCATCCTTCTTCACAAGCACTGTAAGGTCGACAGGAATCTGGATTTTATGGTTGCTCTCTGTAATCTCTGTCTTGTTTATATTTTCATATATTCATTTATTTGCTGTACCGTTATTTCATTTATCTGTCTGGCTGCTTATTTGTGTTCAGTCAGGTACTCCTGTTGATGATTAGATTATCTGTGTATTTTATTATATATAGTACACACACACACATATATATATATATATATATATATATATATATATATATATATATATATATATATACCTATATATATATATATATATATATGCCTGTGTGACTGTTTGTTGGCTACTCATTTCATAAGGAATCAGATTTAGTATTGATTCTTAAAATTGATTTTTATATTGGCATATTTCTCTATTTTACTATATCGAATTCATCTCGCCCTAAATTATTCAATGCCTCTCATACAGATAATATAAACTTAATTGATATTTTTTTTAATATAAGGTGTTTATTTTTTGTAATTTCATCACTAGTGCATGTGGTTATCATTAGTAATTAATGTTTATATTTTCTTAAACAAATCGGTCATTAACCTAGCTGAACCAATATTGCAAGGACCTGCTATTAAGAAATAAATTAGTAAAATAAACACTAAAATAAATCGTTATAACTGAAAAGAAGAGTAACATTTAACTAAAGCGATAAGATTTACTCTAAATAAAAGAGATAAACAAGTAAGAAATGCGCCGACGTTTCTTCAGCGCGATCGAGTTTTGTCTATAACGTATAATGCTGTATGAAACTCTCAGCCACAGTCCATGAAAATCTCAGCCGCTGGCCCATGAAACGTTCAATCATGGCCCGGCGGTGTTCTATGATGTTGACACCTATAGCGGTGCCAGACGCGCGAGCAAGACTAACTTCAACCTTAAATAAAATAAAAGCTACTGAAGCTAGAGAGCTGCAATTTGACATGTTTGATGATTGGAGGGTGAATGATCAACATGCTAATTTGCAGCCCTCTAGCATCAGTAGTTTTTAAGATCTGTGGGCGAACAGAAAAGCGCGAACGGACAGACAATTAGGCATCTCAATAGTTTTTTCTCTATTTTACAGAAAACTAAAATGAATATCTGAAAAAGGTATATAGTGAGGATTACAAGAAACTAAGGTAAGCAGTTTCCGACGCAGGTAGCTGCCAAACTGGCGACAGCAAGACTTAAATGGCAGGCTAAGTTGGGCTGTTCTTTGGTAGTCTTTATTGTCTAAGTCGTTAGAGAGAGAGAGAGAGAGAGAGAGAGAGAGAGAGAGAGAGAGAGTATTATTCGTAATGAAGAATCGCCTGTAATTTCACGATAGTAATTAATAATAATAGTAATAATAACAGTGTTGAATAAAATGGCAGAATTCAGCGATTAATCTTATATATTATCTTTAATATTTTTTCTTATTACTCGCTTCTATGGCTCAGCGATACTTCCAAATAACTGGCTAATATTTATACTGGGAGAATATTAATACTGGCCAGTTATTAAGAAGTATCGCTGAGCCAGAGAAGCGAGAAATAAGAAAAATAGAAAAGATAATGTAAGATTGATTCGCTGAATTCTGACATTTTATTCAACAGAATTTGTTTAAAAGCAGATCTTCTTCCAAAATAATAATAATAATAATAATAATAATAATAATAATAATAATAATAATAATAATAATAATGAACCAAACAAAAACTTCTATCAGTTTTCTTCTGAAGATTGAAAAGAACCCACAAAATCACTTTGTAACTTGTTTACTTCTAAGTATTTACATTTAGTTTTACTCCACACTCGAGTACTTTCAGGCCTGAAAGTACTCGAGTGTGGAGTAAAACTAGATGTAAATACTTAGAAGTAAACAAGTTACAAAGTGATTTTGTGGGTTTCTTTTTCAATAATAATAATAATAATAATTAAGACAGATGTCACAGGAATTTAAATCATTCTCAAGTTTTTTAGTATCACATACTATTTCATACAATTATTGCTCTTACGAAAGGAATCGAAATAAAGAAAAACGGTCGTCCTTGTCATAAATGAAACAACGCTCTAATCTTTCTTGTAGGATTCTGAAGGAGGAGGTCTGACTAACTCCTCCATCTTTAAAGACGTAATTTCATACAGACAATTAAAATTTGGGCTTGTAAACTGAATGGGCTTATTGCTGCTATTGACGGTTTGAGAATCTTGGCTCTTTTGAGTTGTTGATCAGATTTTTTCTAACACATTAAAGACAAAATTTAAGATTAAAGTATCTTATCAAAACACAAGATGTCTGTAAGCTGGACGCCAAATCATGACTGGCCTATTATAGGGTTGTTTGTGCTGCTAATTCACGATTATTAGCACTGGAAAAATGCAAAGTTCAAGTGGTGGAAGTATCAAAGAAAGTGCAGGAGGGGAGGTTGAGATGGTATGGACACCTGTTGAGGAGAGATGAGGACCACGCTGGGAGACATACTATGGGGATGGAGGTTCAAGGAAGAAGAAGAAGAGGGAGACCAAGAAAGAGATGGAGGGACTGTGTGAGAGGAGACTTACATGAGAAGGGAATTGATGAGGCAGAAGCGCAGGATTGAAATAGATGGAAACGGCTCATCCGAAACAGCGACCCCATATAAACATGGGAACCAACTGGGAAGAATAAAAACTCAAAGTTCATTACTTTGTCAATGTTTAAATAATTCGCCGATTAACGATCTTTAATTCTGACATTACAATACTTTATACACAAGTCAAGACGCCAACGCCTTAAAAAAATCGAAGTGAGATAGGGACTCCACATAACTGAAGCAGCAGAATGGACAAAACCTGAAACAAGTATCTACTAAACGCGGGGCCGCTGGACATCGTCGTAGGCGGTCCAGCGTGGGAGTGGCGCTGGGCTATTTCTATCGCTTTGACACAATTTAGCCCTAACCGACGCATCTGACCCTTTAATTCTAAACAGCGCTTTCTTTCGGATCTGACAGCAAAACAAAGTCGACGAAAATAACGGCAGAATGACGTGAAAGCGTTGCTCCTCCTTTGAGACCTGCGTTGACAAATGTCGTTCAGTATCCTGACGTTCGTAAGTAATTGAACGAGTACTTTAAACTGGATCAGAAATATTCGATCTGCCTCGAGAACTGGAAAAGATTCGCAGCGGGCGATTTCATCGCATGGTAAAATTAGCTCGCGTTCGAACCTGATCACGTCTGATCACATGGCTATTTGAAGTCAGTGTCCCGGCTGCTTAAAAAGTCAGCAAAGCCATAGCATAAACTGCGCCCACAAATGAATTTTCGGTTTGCCAAAATTCTCGGAACATAAGATCGAATGAACTAACGCAGAAGAGGGGAAGAATCTTAACCTTTTTTTTCTGCCATATTTACGTAAATGCTTCCCGAGATCATTATCTTTATTTATCACCAAACTGCTGTCGTAGTATAGATATAATTATCTAAAAATAAGGTCATGACGCAAAAGGATGAAAGGTGATATGAGACGTTAATATTGGTACCATAGTTACACACGTACAACCAATGGGTATAAAGAAAGATGTCTGGAATGACGCGTGGAACGGCTGATGCTCGCTGATGACGCAGCGTTGACCGGAGAAGTTAAAGAAACCCTGCGGGGTCTGGTGAGAGCTTTTAAGACCGTTTCAAGAGGATAACATTCAGCAGGAATCGTGAGCAGAAGTACGATCACGAGAGGAACTGGAAACCAGATAGACAGAGTAATGAACGTTAGTATTGGTGGTGTAAGTTCGGAAATAGTAGCTTGCCTTTGCATTTGGGAGTCAAAATAATAGGTTGCTGGTTCCAACGTCTTTGACTCCAAGCTGGCGCTGGTGCTCAGTCACACCTGAGTCTACCTATAATTTATAGAAACAGTTTATTTCTTTTTCCCTGAAGAACTGCTGCCTACGATCATACCTCGTTTCTTTTCTGCTTTCGCTTTATTCCTCAGCTTGATTCATCCGAGTTTTTAATGCCAGAAAGCTAAATTTATCTCATTCATCCAGGTGAAATTAAATAGATTTCAAATAATTCTGTTTTTGAAGTTCTTGTCTGTAGGCGTTCCATTAAGTTCTGAGAGCCTCCGTCACTATGCTGAGATGTATATTAGATTTATTTTAGCGACTGCGATCAGGAAAACAGCGAACATAAAATCGAATGAAAAACTATGATGAACGAGGACATCAGATAGAGGCAACACGTCGTTAATTCCACGTTTCACTGAAAAATGATCTGAAGTCATTAGACTAATTGCAGGTTCTGGAAGCATGGTAAATTTTTTCTTCTATTTTTACATTTTCATGACAATAAGTAGAAATTTAAGTAGTACATTATCTAGCCCGGTAGAACGATTTCATGTCTAGTGGGCAAAGGTTAAGTTAGTTTCAGTATATTCCATGCAAACTACGATGGATATATATATATGTGTGTGTGTGTGTGTGTGTGTGTGTATGTATATATATGTGTATATATATATATATATATATAGATTATATATATATATATATATATATGTATGTGTGTGTACGTATGTATGTATGCATATAGAATACTTTACTTATACCCTTTCTCCTTAGATGATGCGGATCGAGAGGGTACTAGCCAATCACCTTTGAATAGGGCTGTAAGTCCTTTACCCTATTCTCCCATCAATGCGACTCACCACAGTTGACTGCCATCAAACTACCATCAGATAATAATTCATGCCCTAGGTTATAGAAGCCGTGCCTGAATCGCCTCGTGTCACTCGGGAATCGAACGGAGTTGATTCCCAAAGTATCAGTTTCCTATGAATCCCAGGATTGCTGGAGGACATCAATCAGCTACAAGAGAAGGTTCAGTGTATTCGTGACGATGCTGTCGATGATTATTGTAAAAAAAAAAACTATGCAACTCTAAGAGACTGTAAAAGCAATTGTAGTTCGAACTGGTATGGATAAGATAAACGAGAGAAAATGTAATTTTTTTTAAAGTCTGAAATAATCAGTAACAATGAAAAATTGTTTCGTAGAAAAAAGTAAAAAAAAAAAAAAAAAAAAAAAAACGGAAGGAATCTATACCTGCCGCCCCGTGTCGCTCTATTGTGGCTTAGCACGGCTTTGCTTCCCGATTTGCGAGGCAGCAGTGACTGACAAAACGAATTTGCGTGCAACAATGTTTCAAAGTAAGACACTAATCTTCAGGAAGATCGATAATCTTCGATTTCTAGAGTACAGGCCTATAGGACTCTCCTTGCACAATACAAAATCTTTATTCATAAAAAATGGCTATGATTTGAAACGAGGATAGTGTGTTTTTCACGAAACTATTTACGTATTTTCTATTTTTATATATATTTTGTTCATTCAAGGACATTCGAACTGGTAACGTTTGCTCTTTCTCAAGGTAAAAAAGAAATGAAGCAGAACTTAACGAAACATCTCATATAAATTCCATACACTACGCCGCCCACGTTTTATCGGATGTTATAAAAGCGCCCACGTACTTCCAGAAAAACAAAAACAAAAACGCAACAAAATCACTGAATTAAGTTCTTGATAAACATGCTAACATTATTGAAATGTTTGTTTGTTTTTCGTTTTTTCAAGAACCATTATCGGAGTTCCAAATGTTTTAGACACTCCTTCAATAAATGAAGCGTCTATTTGTGGCAGGATAAAAAAAAGTAAGTGTTAGATTAAGAGGACTGTTCAGATAAAAGGGGTTAAGACATTCAGGTAACCCTATTTTTGGCTTCGTGACGTCAGAGGTTTGTTGGTGGCACTCTCCGGCGACGTGTGGCAACTCGACCACCATTCCTCCGAGAGGTCGTTTGTTTCTTCGGCTGCTTTGCCCTAAGAAATCCCCAGAACAAGGTCGAGCCAAACAATGCCATGTCTCTGTTTCGAGTCTCGTTTGCAACTTTCCAGCGGGCAAAAACATTCGCTGACGTGGAAATATATAGCGTGACACCTGACAACATCCGGCAACTCTGGTCTTTCTCCAATGCATGGCCGAATCAATTGAAACTTGCGTCACTGGCGTCTATTTCCGGCCTGGGACACGGGGTATAAATACGATTCTGAATATCACCCGTAGATAATTGATGACCCCAGGGGCCGTGGCACAAGAGGGCCATCAGGCCCCCTTCGTCCCCGCTTCTCTCTCTCCCACAATCCCGTCCCCCCCCCCCACCCGACAATTCCCACACTCCGATCAGAAACCTCGTTCGCTTTCTTCGTCTCATGAATCCGAATACTTTCTGCCGCAAACTGGACGCTCCTCGCTCTCTGTTTGTGCGTCACGCATTTCTTACACGTTAGGATAGGTCAAGGCGAAGGGAAGAGTTCGCTTCAGGAAGAACTGCTCGTCCTGTGAGTCGTGATTATCCGGGATTCCATATGGCTCTACTATTTACTTTTTGTAATTGAAAATGTACTACTATGCACCTAGATGAACTCAAGACCTCATAGATTCCCGTTCAGGAATCGAATGATCTGTGTGCACATTCCAGCGATCCTGGATTAAAATGTCCCTTTGAAAACGGTCTTTGAGTTTCGGGACTTAAATGATTAAATCATTCAAGTCATCACCCTCTTTCGTCTCTTCTTTGGAAGACACGGAATTAAAATGAACACTCTCATTTCTCAGTCTGAATTATCTGTTGATCATTTTCTCCAGATGAAATGAAGATAATTTTCTTAAGCGTTGTAAAAATTTAACCAAGAAGATGAAATTATAGAATCAACAACCACGCAGACCTCCAGATTTGACGAAGAGTTACCTAGATTTATCTCTCTCCAGACCAGATTCTGCGACACAATCTCAACGCTGAGACAGTGACCGCTAATTGAAAAAAGATGAATCCTCTCTCTCTCTCTCTCTTGCAATCAGAGGTGCAACGGGAGCTCATTCTCTTTTCAGAGGCGTTACATTCTTAGAAACGGGAGGAGCCCAAAAATATCTCGATTGACGTAGGACCACGAGTGAATGTTTCATGCAGAGGATGTGTGTGATATTTGCGCACCGGCCCAGGTTCTCCACATTTTCAGGAAAAGGAACACGTTTCCGAGCACTCTCCTGCTTTCGCGTCGCTTTTCCAAGTCGGTGGCAATGAGTGACTGAGTGAGCAAGTGGAAGAGTGAGTGAGTGATTGACTGGCTGGCTGTGTCTGACTGACTAAGTTGAGTGACTGTGCTGAGTTTTTGGGTGGCATTACTTTTTTCAATACCGTGTTTACCTGCTAAATAAGCTGTAGAGCATATTATCGATTGAATTTGGTTTCTCGTAGATCGATATTATTATACGGAATT
>NC_087201.1:76876196-76883696 GCF_015104395.2 Macrobrachium nipponense | reverse complement strand
AGAAACACTTTATTTAACAGAGAAACTCTTCAGAATTTAACAAGCACATGAAATGGAATTATGCACAGAATTGTAAATGATTATTTTAGGAAAGACTTAAAATATTGTATTCTTATTACCCATTTCACGGTTTTTGAATGGATTACTTTTTAAATAACTGAAATTAAAGGTTCCGCATGAGTTCTGTTTGTTTTTTTTTTTGCTTTGCTCTGAGTGAAGAACTGCAGTATCAATTAATTAATAAATTAACTAATAATAATAATAATAATAATAATAATAAAATAATAATAATAATAATAATAATAATGAATAATAATAATATAATAATAATAACTTATGCAGGAGACTGCATTAGGACACAGAATGCTGACTGGAGAAAGGTAAAATTCAAGCACTCGATAGCATAAATACATCTATGAAGATAGGGTACATAGGAATATCTTAAATCCTGTCATCTTTTCCCTTAAGTACGAGGAAAGTCTTCAAATTGACGACCTTAATCGTGAAGCTCCCTTACGGATGAAGAGCCCCTCCAGGGCAATGGCATTTTGTCCTCGACTTCAGGGAACTCGATACTTGTTCAAAATGTATCTTTCATATAAAATCTAATGGCCTTGGTATATAAGCACACGTTCATACTTGTATACTCGTATGCAGTTACACATACATATATACACATACATATATATACATATATATATTATATATAATATATATAACATACATATATATATCATATATATATATATATATTATATATAATATATATATATATATATAGAGGACATATTTCATACTGTGATTTGGTTATTACCTACCCAACATGATGTAGAAAATTAATAACGTTGAAGGCTCTGATGCACAATAGTCCATTCCTCATGTTTGTATTTTTTTTTGAGAGACATTTGAAGCTGAAGATCGTATGAAGATGTAAGGGGAAGGAACAGGCCAGAGCTAATGGAGAGAGAGAGAGAGGAGAGAGAGAGAGAGAGAGAGAGAGAGAGAGAGAGAGAGCATATCGTGGTTTTTTACTGTGACTAACGGAGTAGGTAAAATCAATGTGTTCGTTCTTTTGTAGGTGCCGTTGTAATGATTCATAGCGTGAGAATGTAAATAGCTCTGGAAGAAATATATCATCGTTAACTTTGGCTGACGTTGGCTGTTTTGTTTGTTACAGTAAGTAAATTCCTCCAGTTGACTAGAATTATTCAGAATAACTCTCTGGTAAATTAGTATGATTCAAACTCCACGATGGCAATTAAATTCAACTAAGCGACAGAATAAGGCATTCGAATTCAAGCTTGTGGAAGTCTGACTTCAACTCTCAGATGAATTAACCAAATTCAGACTTATCTGAATTCATCGTGATTAAATGAAAGAGCAGTGGATTCTGACCGCCCTGATAAAGTAGTAGTACACGAAGTCCACTGATAAAGCAGCATGACTCAGCCCTGCTTCTTTGTCATTAGATTAACTGTACAGGAAAATTGTAAATCTGAGATAAAATACACGAGGTGATGTGGCATTATTATAATTATTATTATTAAGAAGATGAACGCTATTCATACAGAAAAAGCCCACTGGGACCATTGACTTGAAATTCAAGCTTCCAAACAATATGGTGCTCATTAGGAAGTATAAGAGAAGGTAGATGGAAATACAGAGAGAAGAGACCTCGCTTATTAATAAAAAAAATAAATGAGTAAATTAATGAATAGAGCAAAGTATATTAAAATGTTAGGAGAATAACATAAGGGTAGTAACGCATTGCATCTGCACTTGAACTGTTGAAGTTCCAATTGCACAGATCAGTCAGAAAAAGGTATCCTTTGGTGACCGACTTCACCTATGCGATTGAAAACAGGGATTCTTTCATCTATAGATCTATAGATAGGGAGGATTCGAACCCCTTTGGTAACTGACACAAGCCTTTCCATCTTCATTTTGTGGAATGAGAAACCTCATTGTTATTTACATAAGCTTATTTATTTTCAAAAGTGGTCTGTTCAGCAGACCAGGATTTTCCCTTTTTTATAGATGAGTTTTAAGTATCCATCAGTGATCTACTTCAGACGGTTTATTATCAGATAAAACGTAAAGTGGTTTCAGTACTGTTCATTTCTGTTAAGCTAGGTATGGTGACATTATTATTATTATTTGAAGGATAAAACATCCATAAGCCACAAGACTAAAAAAAAGGCCATTAACTGACAAGCGCAAACTTTCGCAGAATGAGAGAGAGAGAGAGAGTGAGAGAGAGAGAAAGAGAGAGAGAGGAAAAAAAAATGAACAAAGACAAACTAACGAAGAAACACTGACGGACGAAAACAGCAAAACAACACAAATGCGATGGTAACGTTGAGATGGACCACCAAGTAGTATGACAGCGTTTCGGAAGCTTCGAGCGACGAGCATCCGCAATTTCCCTTGAAAGAACTCAACATATTTACTGCGAAAGGAAAGAAAGAGCCCAAAGCTTCTGGTACTGGGATGAACCAATGGATGGCTGTATGGAATACCCACGGGCTAGAAAGAAATACCCACGGTCTCTAGATCGGGGATCTACCCTGGGCTATGAACGTCACCGGGCCCAAGAGAGAGGAAAAAGTTAAGTATATCTAAGTTTAACCAGACCACTGAGCTGATCAACAGCTCTCCTAGGGCTGGTCCGAGAATGGTATATTTTCACGTGAGTAGGGACGAATTGGTTACCTAGCAATGGGACCTACAGCTTATTGTGGGATCCGAACCACATTATATCATGAAATTAATTTTTAGTCACCAGAAACAAATTCCTATGATTCCACCTTGGCAGAACGGGGAATCGACCTCGGGACTGTTCAATCGGTAGGCGAGTGCGTAAACCACTCGTCCAACGAGGAACTTAAGATTACGAAATAGTGTGGCGCGAGGGCGGCGGGCGGGCGGTCGTGGGAGGGGCGGGCGGTCGTGGGAGGGGCGGGGGGGGGGGGGGTGGCGGGGGCGAGTAAATGAAAGCTCTATGTGGATATAGACCTTATGGAACATGGCACAAAAAGTATATTATTATTATTATTATTTATTATTATTATTATTATTATTATTATTATTCAGAAATATAAAACCCATGCATATAGCTTAAGCCCAGAGGAGCCAATAATTTGAAATTGAAGTTTCCAAAGAAAATGTTGTTCATCAGAATGAAGTAACAGATAGTACAGGGAAATAAAGAAGGAAAATATCCTCCAGTGGTGGTATAAGATTCTACGTTCTCGGGAATTTGCTGACCATTACGTACAAACAAGGACGCAATAATCAGAGATCTGACAAACGAACATCTAAAGCACGTGTTGGTAATTGCCAACGTCTGTGTAGATAAAGGGACGAGGTTCACGAACAACAAATTTAAGTACTAAATCACTTGAACTATGATGACAGAAAATTGTCACTGTCGTTCAGTGTCCTCATTTAGAAGATCCGTCTTGAGACTGGAAGGATCGATACCGTTGGTCATCGATTCGAGGTAGATCATCATACAACACAGCATTTCGATACCACTTGGGTGTCCCCTTTTCTTTTTGAGAGAGAGTGGACTTCGATACCTTATTGGAGAGGGGCTTCAAAAAGAGAATCGAACACCTTTCCTCGGCGACCGATTCCAAAGCCATTCATTTCGAGACAGACAGCAGAGGAGGATTCAATCCCCTCTTCTGATGATCACCTTCGCGCCGTTTCGCTGAGGAGCTTCCCGGTCAAGATTTAAGTAAGTCATTCGGCGATCGATGCTAAATGAACGTTTTTTTTATCTTTTTTTGGTCATTTTTCTCTGTTCGGATGACCGAGCAAAGGCTGTTTTGCTAAATTTAGAAAGCGGAGGCGGAGCCTGTCTCCCGGGAAAAGAAGAACAAAAGATAAGGAGAGTGACTGGATTGCTTCTGTCAATTGTCGTCAACATGATAACATCTGCTCGCATCTGCATTCACATGTGTGTAAGCCGTTTATGTGCACAGCGTGCTATAAGAGTTACAGACAGATTGGTTGTGTTTTAATGTAAGTATACACACAGATATATGTGTGTATATACTTACATACACACACACACACACACAACACACACACACATATATCATATATAATATATATATATATATACTATATATATATATATATGGGTGCGTGCGTGTAATTGTGTTAGTGTGCGCGTGCATGTGTGTGTGAATGTACGTATATGAAACCAGTATACTGTAAGGTACTCTCATATAAGGTATTCTCAAATGTGAAGATACATTTCTTTCTTTCTTTTTGTATATGTACTTCTTTATTTTCTATCTATTAAGTATTACCTCTTAATCGTAAATTGAAAGTCGGGTAATGCAGCGAACAGTTCTTGCAGATCAACTCAGGTAATATGTATATTCCCTATCATGAACATACGGAAAGAACTTACCGAGAGAGAGAGAGAGAGAGAGAGAGAGAGAGAGAGAGAGAGAGAGAGAGAGAGAAATGAATTCATTGAGATAAGACTGCTTGTCTGACATATAGATGCCTCGGCATTATATGTCAATCTGTCGAAAATGAATCAAAGGCTTTTGAAACCCTTTACTATTATAATAATAACAATAAGATTTAAAAGCACTTGTGACCTAGAAAACCGAGCCGCATCACCTATCAGTTTGCTTGTTGATTTTCCCCTAGAAACGGCATACTTTTTTCAAGGACTGTTGCTTATGATTCTCTGGCACTGCTGAACTTTGCAAAGATTCCTAGATATCGATATTGTTTAAATACGGAAGGATATGAGCCATAGAGTGCTCTGGGCAGTACCGATCCACCTTCCTTTTTGGTTGTCTATATTCAGACCCAGGAGTGACGTCACGCGCGTCTCATTCCCTGGAAGGCGGCTTGGTGCCACTTCTCCGTCGATGTAGCAAGTCAAAGAGATACAAGTAACGTGGAATGATATTTCTAGTTTATGAAAGCATATTTAAACAAAATGGTTCCCTCTCTTCGATCCGATAACACTAAATGTAAAGTAAAATTCCCCTCACTCAGAGGATCGGGACGAGTTGGTATCTATTGGTTAAAGCGCGTGGGACGAACTCTGAGCTACTTCCGCTTGTGTGACGTCAATAGAACCCTCGTCTGAAGCCCGATCGCAACCGAATTAATCACGTTCAATAAGGTCAGCCGTTCTTACGGTAAACAACTTGATAAACAAACAATGCTTTAACCAAAGGTTCTCACGATCATCCCCGACACTGTCAACAACCATTGTAATTCTGTTTTTCCTCTCTCGGCCTATATAAAAATAGCACCATATGTTTCAACTATGACGTCAGCAGGTGTCCGTTTTCTATGCAGGAGGATTAGCTCGCAGCCTCTCAATAAAGGGGCAAATTTTATCATACATCTTATTGACATTTCTGCATGGCTGTCCTTGTGCCATCTGGACTACATACGAAACAGGCCTATATTATTATTTATAAATTGCATTTTTTTTTATATTACACTCCTATTACAGAGTGTTTTTAATGATTTTAAATTGGAATGTTATTTTAACCTCTTGTTAAAACTTGAGTGAATGAAGAGCAAAGTGGAGGAGTAAGGGTGTCCATCCTTCTTCTTTAATGTATGACGGAAGAGGGGCTAAATGGGACATTTTCCTACATTTATTATTAAATGAGACACTGCTGACGTACATTCTGCCTCCGTTGCGCCTGACGCATTTGCACAGCTCCAGACTCACATTGATATTTTTTTTCAGGTCATAGAGACCAAAAGACCAAAAAGCTACCTAGGCAGGAGCGGATCAAGTATTTCAGGGAACACAGAGGAAGACAGGAAGTCATAATCTGGAAAAGACTAAGGTGAAATAGATACTAATATCATCAATATCTTACAAGTCAAGATGAGAGAGAGAGAGAGAGAGAGAGAGAGAGAGAAATCTGAACCTCAAGGAACCGACCGACCACCTCATGACAGAAAGAAGTGAAATAACGAACAGTGATGAAGAGGGCAGAGGACTAAAGGAATAATGAAAACCCGAACCAGGCACAGAATTCCAAACGGTGCATGAATCATTGGGGCAGTGAATCAATTGCAATTGCCGACAACTGTGGATTATCCGCTGCAACGTTATGTTGCTAAGTTAACTCACCTGTTTGACTTCCGAGTGAGTGAGTCAACCCGAGGTTCCCACCTTGGTTACTCTTTGTTTATCCATTCTTTTCGTGTACCCAGGTTGTTAATCCCGGGCCATATGCCAAAAACATCATGGCCTGCATATAAATATCATCCTTTTAGCTAATGACGACCATTTTGGACTGCTGCCAATCCCCGAATAATTTGTTGACACGGAATTCTCCTGCGTTGTGGCTCCGGGGGCTGGTCGCTTCATCTGTCGGGTGATCTGGGTGATTCTCTCTTTTACGACCCGTGGGGGCAGAGGAAAAGGAGGAGGAGGAGGAGGAGGAGGAGGAGGAGGAGGAGGAGGAATGGATAGAGTCTGGTCGGTGAGGAAGAATCGTCTCAATTATCAAGGACTGAAGGGAGTATTTAAGCGGTTGTCTCGTTACATTATTTAGAAAGCTTCTCGGTTTTAGGTTAATGGCATTCACAAATGTTAATATGAAAAGGTTCACCTATCAGTGTTCATTTGTAGAAAATGCCATTCAAGGATGATGAAATTTAATAATAATAAAATAATCTTTTAATATACGCATCGACCATAAAAGAGGGAAAAGAAACTACAAAACAATAAATTCTACGTCATGACAAAAGAAAAAAAGAAGGAAAAAGGGAAGACTGAACAGGTTTGCATTCGTCTTGCTCTCCAGCAGCAATTAAAGTAAAGGTTCACATATTTATAAGTACACATTGTCATTGGCTACGAACAGATTTTGTTCAACTCAGAGAAATTCGTTTCATCTGTCCACTCTTTCTGTTTTTTATTATTATATATAAAAAACATGGTTCTTGTGCATTCCCATGTATGCATATCATCATAAACTGAAAAATGAAACAAACAATAAAAAGTGAAACCACGCATATGTGCCACGTCATTATCTTTTTTAATTCACTCAGACTCCTATATACATATATGTACGAAACACACACACACATGCGCGCATACACACACACAAAAATATATATAATATATATATATATATATATATATATATATATATATTGTGTGTGTGTGTGTGTGTGTATGCGAGCATATGTGTGTGTTCGTATATATGCATGTGAGAGTCTGAGTAAATTAAAAAAGATAATGACGTGGCACATATGCGTGGTTTCACTTTTTATTGTTTGTTTCATTTTCAGTTTATGATGATATGCATACATAGGAATGCACAAGAACCACGTTTTTGATAATATATGATAATAAGAACAGACAGAGTGAACAGATGAAACGAATAACTTTGAGTTGAACAAAAATCTGTTCGTAGCCAATGACAAAATCAAATGACAGCCGACCAGCTCTCGTGAGTGAGGTCCTTTACTCCCTAATATTGTACG
>NC_087201.1:76850285-76875696 GCF_015104395.2 Macrobrachium nipponense | reverse complement strand
GAATTGTCAACAAGCACACTAATCCATACTAGTTCATGCAACATGTTATACAATCCTTTTACTGATTTAGATGAAATAATAACGCCGTTCTGGAACGGAGACATTTTGTCTTTCACTTTAGCGTTACTAGCAAAATCAATCATTTGATCAAGTATTTCGACTTGACGTGGACTGTTCGAGAAAGTATCTCTACCTTTCTTTACCATATCATATTTCATGCACAGATTCATCAAGTCAAATCCCTTTTCATCGCTGTGGCATTTCGATTTGGTGAAAATATAAACGCATATGCTTCAGTAACTTTGTGTGTGTATGTATATTATATATATATATATATATATATATATATATATATATATATTATTACTTATTATTATACATACACAATAACAAAGTTATTGAAGCATATGCGTTTATATATTCACCAGATCGAAATGCCAGAGCGATGAAAAGTTTGTTTATATATATATGTATATATAAACTTATAAACTTGCATACATTTTTCGTAGTTTATCCATATGAAATCAGGACGTATTTCGAAGCCACCAAACCTTTTTAATATAATTTAAACCTCAAGAAATAGTATTTAAGCCCACGAAGACATTTTTGCAAAATTCTCTCTCTCTCCATCTGATCTTCAGAGACATTCTTCCGATCGCGGCTGGAGATTTACTTGCATGAGAAATGTAATTAATATATTCATATAATCTCTTCATTTTCTAAGTGAGCTTATTCATATACAGTCGCTGATTTGACCAAAATGCTACATGAAACATACATATGCCTAGTAAACCAAACTAAAGTGACGGGATATTAGTGATAGGCTTACCTAAAGCAACAGTAACATTATTATAAAGATTTTGTGTCGGTATGGTATCTTCTTTTAGATTTCGGGCAGTCTTAGGGCAGTAATTGAGCAATTCGTGCTAAAGGTGGCAAAAAATCTTAGGTTAAAATGTGACGAACAAATTCGTCAGTTTTGCATTGATACCATCACTTCTTTTGCATTTATTCACCCGCTTCTTACATAGTTCTGCATCTTTTGGGAAACTGTAAAATCTAATTTTTTCACTTCCATCAGTTATATTGGTCTCAATAAGAATTGGAGCATCCATATATGGCACATATTACCATGATGAGCGTTGAAAAACAGGGACCTCTAGGTAACTCACCTTATCTTATTCCATCTTGATATATAGTACACAAAGATGTTCAACTCGAATTTTTTCCCATAAAGGAATGAGTACTACGAAAGCCACCAAGCGGTTGTAATCTAATGCCGTCATCAAGCACGAGGCAATGACGTCACATGAAACGTTAGTAACTACGTCACGAATGTATATAAACCATGCATTCAAGATTTTCTCTTTACACCATGCATTTACGGTTTTCTCTTTATACTAAGTATACCGAATTTTCAATTTTACATCATGCGTTCTAGGCTTGATCTTGATACTTTACATCCAGGGTTTTCTCTTTACACTATGAATGCTGGGAAGCATCACAAAAACCATACAGTCGTATTTCTCATAAATTGCAACTATAATATTCATTTTTAACAGGTATGTTTTAGTGAATTCAAAATGTGATCTCCAAAAATAAAAGTTTGGCTACATAAGCCGCACCCAAAATATACCTTCCGAACACAGTGTGTAAACAAATGACACTATTCGTCAATCATGTGGAAAATCGTGTTCCCATTGGTTGGGATTTATGACGTCACATTGTCATTCTGATTACAGCCACCAGATGTCCATATATGTGGATGTTTTAGGGGATGGTTCTATCGAGTACCGTTTTGATGTTAGTCGCAGAGAAAAAAGATAAACATCATTGGGTGCTTATATTGAGTAACACATGTTTCTATGATGACATCACAAAAATCCGGAAATCCGGCAACGCTAAAAACTTCATTAATCAATATGTGCTAATATTAGTCGCAGAGAAAATCCATGAATATGTAGATCCCTAGCATGATTCACCCAATATTTATTGCAATTCGAGTAACTTCAACATAAATGTATGATGCATACCATGTTTATTAAACAAATGCATATGTGCGGCATTTCAAAGAAATAATATTTGGTTGTTTTAATAAGCGTAGTTAGTTTCACGACCGCAACGCCAGCCCAGTTGCCCACCTCCAGGCGCTAGCCGGCATCCATATATACTATATGTATATATATATATATATTATATATAATATATATGCATATGTATATATATATATATATATATATATATATAGAGTAATATATATGCATATATATATTATATATATATATATATATATCATTTAAACTTGAACCTTTTATTTTTAGAGACTTTCAGGCTCATTTCCCCTCAAGTTAGTTCAATAAAAATAGCTCAAACCTTTCTTAAATATTTCCTTTTATCGGTTGTTATTTGATTCATTTTATCGGTTGTTATTTGATTTTCAGTTAATTATTGTTGCGACGATTATTATATCTTCTTTTTTAAATGATCTTTACATTTTTTTTTTTTTTATTATCATCGTATCCTAAGAGTGGTTTGAAAAGGACTTAACGGGGCTTTTATACCTTTACCGGTGGCTTATGCGACAACCAGTGGACCTTATAATTGTGTGTGTGTGTGTATATATATATAAATAAATATTATACATATAATAATTCATATATATATATATATATATATAACATATATAATATTAATATATTATATATATATATATATGAATATATATATATATATATGACATTATATATATATCCAATGAATAATAATATAATATATTAATATCACTTTGAACCCTATCTTTCTAACAATGCCTTTAGTCTTTTTACCCAATCGTTTCATTTCTTGCCATATTAATCATTAGTCCTCCACTTGAATTACACATAAAATTAATCTAAACAGCTCACACATTTTACTTCTATCCTCATTCATGAAATAGCAAAGAATAAGGAATTTAGGCCGAAGGCCAAGCGCTGGGATCTTCACGGTCATTCAGCGATGAAACTGAAATTAACAGTAAAAACGTTTGAAAGTTAGCGCTATGCATCAATCATGAGGAGAGGGTGGAAAATGAGAAGAAAGAGATTAGGAAAGAGGTACAGTAAAATGAATGAAAGGGGTTGCAGCTAAAGACCTAAGGAACGCTGCGAATTGCCTTAAGTAATCCATGGACGACAATACACCCCCCCTACCCCCCCCCCCCCCCCCGGGACAAACGGGACATTCACTTTCATTACCAATACCTCATCACATAAAGGAGAACAGTCTCGGCAGTCCTGTAATACGGCACAACATTTGTTTCTATGGCTTCTCCTCTTCTCTTTCAAACCTTTAGCATAGATTTCCATTTCTATCCATTTTTTTTAATTCCTCTGTCCGTTATATTTACCCCCACGATCCTGTAAAATTGAACTGTCTTTAATCCCCCAACCTCCCAAAGATTCAGTGCCCAGTTTTTTTTTTTTTGTTTTTAATTCTTTTTTTTTTTTTTTTTTTTTTTTTGCTTCATTTAAACTTATAGCCTTTTTCCTGTTAACATTTTGTATCAACTTTCTTTCTACTCTGACAGACTTTCAGACTTTCATCAGTTTCTTCAGCGCTTCTGCCTTGTCACAAACTAACATTATAGCATCCTCAAATATCATTCGAGTGAATTCAGTCGCATCACCTTTCCTATCTCCGCATATTACTTCAGTCGAGCCTTGGAGACAATATATCTTTATTTATAGAATATGTTGTGGCATATGCATTAATACAATTTAGTGTACTTTGTGTGTTTTCGTTAGCTATGGTCATAAACCGGTTACAATTTCCGTCAAAACTAAAATGTATAAAATAGAAAAACAATAAAAACAAAAATTAATTCTTGAGACACACAAGGAATTTCTTACAATTAATCATGTCTACAAAAATAAAAGAGTGGACGCCAAAAATAGAAGGAAATGCTACAAGAAAAAAAATTAGTATTTTTTTATCTCTTGTACCATCTCCTACCATTCTTGGCCCTCACGCTTTTATTTCTAAAGACATGATTGACTGACGAAGAAAATCATGGTATCTCGTAAAAATTATTTTTTTCAATTTCCAGTGATATTTTAATAAAAGCGAGTTTATATACAAGTGTGTGTATCTATCTATCTATCTGTCTATATATATATAGTATATATATATATATATATATATATATATATATATATATATATTGATAGGGACGAAGTCCAACAGAAATTCCAGAGATGGAAGACATGGAGAATATAATATATTATCCTCTAGCAAAGGAGATCACACCGGAAGTTCCTACGTAGGAACGACGTAGGAACTTCGCTTTCTAACCCCGCTCTGATTCACAACTTCCGACCCCGATAATCAACTGTCTCTCTCTCTCTCTCTCTCTCTCTCTCTCTCTCTCAGCCACTCCTCCCCTCCCCCTTCCTCTTACTATCTCTCACACAACTTCATCTCGTTCTTTCCTTCCTCTCCTCTTGAGCCGTTGCAACATTTGTCACGGGCTGAGGGGCATAGGGGCGTGGGGCTGCGGGATTGGGGGGGGGGGGGGGGGCGGTGGGAGTGGTAGGGGTGGGCCGGCCGTTAGAAGGCAGGAGTAGGAGAGTTAAGAAGAAGAATGCAGTCTGTCTCCTCCTCGCTTTATGGTATTATATATATAAAAGAAAAATGATCACTTTCACTCTTTTGTCCCTAATTCCGGTCCGCATCCAGGACTTCATTTGTGATCTGACAGGAATTTATCTTTAATGCGTTCTGGCAACCCGACATCTTTCGTCATTTCTTTTGCCATCATAAATATTCCAGCCTCCTTCCTGATTTAGCTCCTAGGACTTTTTAGGGGCCTTGAGGAACGTCCCCCCCACCCCCCCCAACCCCCCACCCTACTGGAAAATAAAGAGGACCCGCCTTCCAGGGAGGAGATTTCGGACAGCCCGCACATAAACACAGTGGCAAAAAAAAAAAAAGGAAAGGAAAAAAAAGTCTCAATCTGTTCCAAGTCATAAATTATCAGGACGAGGTTCCGCTAAAGATAAAATGTGTTAGTTAATTGCGATCTGATGTTTCTTTTCAGAGCAATTATTCTTCTGTAGGTTTTTCTTTTGCTCAGTAATCATTCTCCTACACATTCGTCACATTCATACAAACATTTTACAAGGCTAATTTTCTCTAAGAATCCAAGAAAGGAACATCATTCATTATCATCGGGTCGTTCTTTCTCGTATCATCTCTCTCTCTCTCTCTCTCTCTCTTTTTTTTCTATATATATATAATATATATATATATATATATATATATAATATTATATATACTACATATATATATATATATATATATATGAATTTTATCACATCACCGTGTTTCATATGCACTCATTGGGCTACAATGTCCTTTAATTTAATATCTAATTAGCTCTACCTCGGAGTAGATATCATATATGTTAACCGAAGGAGAATTATTTTTAGTTGACAAGAAATTCGTCGGCTCGTGGACTCGAACAACGGAACCAAGAATTCACTGTACCTCCTGAATTCTTGGTTCAGTTGTTCGAGCCCATGAGCCGACGAATTTCTTATCAATCAAAAACAAATTCCCCTTCGGTTAACATATGTAAAAATATATTATTTTTCCGGGTGGGGTAGAGTGAATTAGATATCAAAGGACATTTGTAGCTTAATGATATCCATATATATATATATATCCATATATATATATATATATATATATATATATATATATATATCTATATATAATATACACACACACACACACACATATATATTATATAGATTATATATATATATATATATATATATATACATATATATATAAACGGAGGAGCGCGCACACACACATATATATGTATGTGCGTGTGTGTGTGTATGCAATCAATCCACATTAAGGAAGTAAAAAAGTTGTCGTATAAAATGAATTCGCTAAGCACAGCCATTCTTTTTTAACAGAATAGTATTATGTATATTATTATTGCTGTTTTTGTTATTTATGTACATATAATATTCGTCCGAACTAGGGAACTTTACTCCTAGAACAGCTATAAACATATGCGCACAGGAAATTTATGTACTGTGGAAAAGTCTTGGCCCCGAAGTTAACCCAACGTACACTGAAGTGGATTTTTTCCCGCTCTGGTATAATTGGCCGCGAAAGATGTTACTTTTTTCTCCGATACTTGTTCGTTTGTTTTGACAAGTACAATTTCGGCATGCGCTAGGTTATTTTCAAGTATCATCACAATAGGATATTTTAATTTTTCAGAGTATTATTATTATTGTATTACATTCACACTGAGAAAACTGATTATGATATAACGTCCATTCTGAACGACTGAAGGTCATAAAAATGGCAAAAATCGTCAAAATAAACATGTTCATATCTCCAGAGCCAAAGATTTTTAAAACAGGCTTGTAATGTTATTTCATTTGCTTACTAATTCCTAATTTATCCCTCCTCAGTCAACGTTTTCAAAAGGTTTGGTGACATTATCTATTCCCCATCCAAGAGGTGATCAAACCTTTGTGTTCTTGTGTTTGTGTTTGTGCGTGCGTGTGTGTGTGTGTGTGTGCGTTTGTGTGTTACACGGAAAGCATTTTCCCCTGACAAGGGATGACTTCAGAAAAAATTAAAATAACTGTTACATGCATAATTCAGCCTATGAATCGTGGATGAACCCTCAAAGCAGAAAAAAGTAATAACACCTCATGCTTAATACATCTACACAGAAACCTAATCAGTAGCACATCCAAAACTCAACACCCACAGCACCCTTTCACCAATACACGAAGATTCACTATTTTTTCTTTTTTCTTTTTTCTTTTAAGATGGTGAGACCCAATTCCTTTCCAGCACCTCTTTTACTGAATCTACTGACCCCTTGTTAGGTCTTTATCTACTGCTTATATTCTCAATTGCATACTGATGTCATCAAACAATCATATCCACTCATATGCATTCTTTCCACTTGACCGAACCATCTCCAAGCATTCACACCTACATAAATACGTAGTATAAATATGGTGTGTGTGGGTGTGTATATATATATATATATATATTATATATATAGATATATATATATATATATATGTGTGTGTGTGTGTGTGTGTGTGTGTGTGTGTATATATATATATATTATATATATATATTATATATATATATATATATATGCTTTTACAAAAAAATCACAGTAGATGCACGTGGCTTCATGATATAAATAAGCGAATACCACAGGAAAAATAATAGGCAGAAATTCAAACTGTTTTAGTTTTCTGACCGTGTGATCTCCGATTATCCTGGATTATCTCTGATTTTCGCCCTTTTGACAATTAACCGTCTGGTATTCTTGATCTTTTTATTTATATATCTTATATATTATTCGAGCTACAAATGTCCTGTAATATCTAATTCGCCCTACCTCGGAATTGATATATTTCCTATATGTAAACAGAAGGGGAATTTTTTAGTTGATAATAATTTCGTCCTCTCGTGGGTTCGAACCACCGACCAGCGGACAGAGACGAAATCAAGACGTCAGTGGCGTTATCGATTCGAACAATTTATATGAATCACGGTGATGTGATAATTATTCATAATATAGCTACGTTCGCCAAACGTTCGAATTTTTGAACATGGTAGAGGGGGTTGGATATCGATTCTAATTACGAATAACCGAGTTCGACGGTGACTTGTAAGGTCGGAATCGGTGTAAACTTATAACCTTACTTGTAGGCCGAATCGATGACGTCACTGACGTCTTGATTTCGTCTCTGTCCGCTGGACGGTGGTTCGAACCCACGAGAGGACGAAATTATTATCAACTAAAAAATTCCCCTTCGGTTTACATATATGAAAATATATCAATTCCGAGGTAGAGCGAATTAGATATTAAAGGACATTTGTGGCTTGATTAATTTATATGAATCACGGTGATGTGATAATTATTCATGTATTATATATATATACACATATATACGTATATAAATAATCTATGTATATATATATTAATATATATTATATATATATATATATATATATTATATACATATATCAATAATATATTTACATATATGTATATATATATATAATATGTATGTATATATATATAGATAGATAGATAAATAGTAGGGCTGAAAGCCAGGTCCCCAAATAGAAAGGCGCATTTTTAGACGCAGTACAAGGACGGCAACGGAGACCACCTAAATATAGCGAAGTTTCGCCCGAGTACCTGATGGCTCGTATATTGACCTGAAGTACCGGTCTTCAGCCTTTTTGTTTTTATTTTATTTCCCTTTCTTATCTGTTCCGGTTCTTATCACATTATTTCTTTTTTTATCTCCTTTTACATAGGGTCACTGGCATGCGTCAAAGATTAAGTAAGAATGAGAATTCAATGGCTAGGTTATTTAGAAATATATATATATATATATATATATATATATATATATATAAATATATATATATATATATTGTAATGTATATATATATATATATATATATATAATATTATATATACCATTATATGTTTATCAAAACAACCTGCCATTGAATTCTTACTCGTACTATATATTCATATATATATATATATATATAAAAATATAAAACCCTAGCCATGAATATATACTTATATATGGGATATATATAAAGATAGAGATATAAAGAGAGAGAGAAGAGAGCGAGAGAGAACGAATAAAGAACATGGCACAGTTACTTAATGGTATTTACTCTACGATATAGGTAAAGGAATGCAATTTTATGCACAAACATTTGTAAGCATGGGTAAATGATTTCAGTTAATGACAATACCTAAAAATATTATTAAACACAAATAACTGATTCTCATTACATTTATATAAAAAAAGAGCATGTAAACATTCAAGCATACTGAATTATAGTTTTTTTTAAGTAAGGTATATTATATATATATATATATAATTATATATATATATATTATATTACTCTCTCGCTTTTCGGTTGATGAAGTCCCTTGCTCGCTAATTCCTCATTAAGCCTATCAAGCCTTCCTAGATCTTCCTCTGCTCTCTCTTCTTATAATTATGATACCCTTGAACTGTCTACTTTTCCTTCAACCTACCACCCTCCATTCTCAGCAAGCAATCACATATCACTCTGATCCTCCCTTTTACCCTCTTTCTATGAAACTCCACATTTCTCACCCTTCTCATTCTTCTTGCTTCACATATCTCTACACTAACGCAATCTTACCGTCAAAAATTACGGTAATATAAAATAGGGTCGCATAGGAGGTGAACGTTACGTATTCCCGAAAGTCGGGCTAAACATGCCAGTCTTCCCATTTAAGATATAAAGGAAAGAGGCTGCTCGTAAGATTATGACTGTCCTGCGCGGAAAAATATATAATCCAACTTTATATATCACATTCAAATGTATTTATCTGATACCTCTGTATTATTTTAACAGGTTTAAAAGAATTCCCTGGATACATAACAATGAACTTTTTTAACTTGTGAATTCCAACTCGCAGTATTCTTCGAAGAGGGTGAATCATCTCGAGATCGTTCTCTCGTATTTCCTCTCATTCTTCCTCTCCTTCCTACTTCTCTCGTTGCTCCTCCTCCTCCTCTTCCTCCTTCCCCACCCGCTCTTCCTGGGCTCCTCCTCTCCTCCCCTCTGCCCCTTACTCTCGAAGGAATGCCAGCTGCAATAATAGCCTGGCCATCAACTTAAGCTTCACTTGGACAAACAGACACTATTCATGTGCGAGGTTCGTTACTGTGGAATACTTCTGCAGACTCCTCATTCTTGGATTGGTACTATCACTAAGTTAAACACAAGATGTAGTTGTAAAATTTATTCTCTCTCTCTCTCCTCTGTGTGTGTGTGTGTGTGTGTGTGTGTGTGTGGTAAACAGTAACACGACGCATTCTTCTTAGAAGCATAATCTATTTATGCTGGGCCACCTTCAGCAAAGAAATTCGTCTTTCAAGGTAGACATAATACACAAAAATCAAGCACAAAAGCGCTAGAAATGGCAGCTATTTACGCTGCTTCAGTTGCTCTTTTGATTCTCTTTAGGATTTTCATACTAAATTCGTCGGGAAGTAAAGAATTTTACTTGTAAGATGAATTTAAAGTTGAATTTTTTTTCAACTTCTTCACTCTTTTTTTTTTTCTCCTTTATTTCTTTAGTTGACTTCTACGAAGTTCGGTATCACAAGACTGTGGATGAGTCACCACATCCGTTTATTTTTATTTATTCTTTTTAACTGAGAAGATGATGGGAAAAGGGACATTAATGATAAACAAATGGGTAGTCTTTCTTACAGAATGACTGACAACATTTTTTTTGTCTTCTATTTCCAAATATCACCTGATAAAGTCTAATTATACAGATGTAGTACAGATTACATTCACTTTAAACTAGCAACGAACTGTGTAACATAAACGTGCATTTTTCGCTACTTTGTCATCAGTCAGGCGCAACTCGCTAGTTATTCCAAGCCTTCCAATAAGCATATCGAAGATAACTTCCCTTCTTTTGGCTAAACCTAGTGAACCCCTTTACTAGATTGTAAATGAGGGCAGGCAGCCACTGGGCTAAAGATCTGTCGGTGAAGTAATGACCGGAAGTGTTTGTACGCCTTGCTCACTCACTTCGAACGAGACCGGAGTCGCCAGTTTCCTCAAATAAAAAGAAATATTATTCGGTTTCTGCTCGTTTCTTCCGCTCAACATCTCACGTAAATTGGAATGCTGATATTATTTTATGGATTAACGTGTAAGTAAGTTGATGTTGCGCCAAACGAAAGAGGAGAAGTTTGTGATAAACGCAAAGTGGTGAATCAGTGCCCGTTACTGTTACTACGAAGGTCGCGCTGACATTATGCGATAATACGTGGAAGTGTGTTTGATGAGGTGCAACCGCGCGTCATCGTGTAATCGTGAAGGAGATCGTGTTTATTACGAATTGGTCTTGTTGGAAGTTTTTCCTTCCGACACAAAGCTGCCTGGATTGGGATGAGGTGACTAGCCCCGTGTCCTTGCAACTGAATAATTATGAAGTACTTCATTCTTTTTGCGCCTCAAAGTTCAGCTTCAATTTACCCACCGGAAATAGTCTCAGCTTGTCAAGTCGTGAGCTGTGAAGCCGAATGATCTTACAAGCAAGCAAAATATTTTACAGGCTGCTCATCGAGCAAGAGGCCGTGCTGGCATAAGACCATCTTACGAAAAAAAAAAATCTACCAAAAAATGTTGATCTACTTGTTTGAATGTTTGCTTTTATTTTATTATTACCAACTTGGCATAACATAGTGTCGATTGTTACTAGGAAATTTTATATTTTTCTATTTTTCCTTTCTTGAAAGTAGTCTGCAGTTCGCAAAGATAACTGTTATTTGTAAATTATCACGGTCATTCCCAGTTCCGTCATTACGCAAGCAGATAATCAAGGAATTCATTTTTGGAACTATTGCATAAAATTCTTAGTCATAAATTAAAGAAAGAACTGAATGTGGTGCTGCGAAATTGCACAAGGCATCGCGTTAAAAACGATAATCTTCATAAACAGTTACAAATATCGACCAGAAAAACTGAACTGCATCTCGCTCTCTTGCTCAGCTACCGGGATGGATGCAGCAAACACACTTCAGCGGACGCGGAAGTCGCATACACGCCCTAGTCCACCTTCTCTAGCATCCACCACCCACCCATCCACCCAGTCCCGTCCCTCCCCTCCCCTCCCCTCCCTCCCTCCCCTTCCACAGGACACTCGTTCTTTCTACTCGAGTGACTTTGTGGTTTCTTCGGAGAGCCACCACTACACCCTTGGGGACACCCGCCCCCAGCCTCCAGCCCCCAGCTCCCTAGTTCTTATTATAGCGATGCCGGAAAAAGAATCTATATATCACAATTGGTCACCCTTTTTATTTCTCTTCGCTTCTGAGAACTTGGGTAAAGATTTGGTTTGCATGAGTGGTCTGTATATTAGTAAACTGATCCTTATGCAAATGGATAGGTGTCGTGTACACACGTGTGGGTGTGTGAGTGTGCATTACCGTCCGTACCGGTATCTGAGGTACGCTTAACATGGCTTGTATTTATAGAGAGCTGATAACACAAGAACAAGCATTTGGAATAACAGCTCGGTTCAATGTAAATTTATATAATAAATATATACATATGAACATAAAAGGCCCATAAAACATAGAAGGAAGTTCTCGAAATATATGGTTGAAACGTTCAAATTGTTTTATGGGCCTTTTATCTTCATATTATACTGTTGTACTGCAGAAAAAAGACATCAATATATATATATATATATATATATATATATATATATATATATATATATATATATATATATATATATATTTGTCTCATTATGTAGATTATTGTAACCGGTCCAGTTATACTAGATATTCTGAATATGTCGCGAAAAGCCGTAGTCAAAGTAATTGTTTATGTTCGATTATGATAAACTCTACATATAGTCTCTCGAAAATTACATGCTATTTGTACCAGCAAGAATGCCGACAGACATGCGCAGGTGTACCTAGGTGTCTAAGCCTAATCTTTCTATCCCTCTCCCACTCTCAGCCCCAACCCCGCCCTTTTTTTCTTTTCTTTTTTTTATATGCTGATCTCTCTCGAAATAAATTCCATGCGTCACTGAAGCCCATTCGGGAGCCATCGACGCCACAGAACGCGTCCTTCCTGGGTGATTTTCCCGAGCAGCTGTGACGTCATCAGCGAACGCCACTCCCGGGAAACAAACGGAATAATGAAACATTACCATAAAATCATCCAGCGCCCAATCACTTCTTGCAGGAGACGGATCAGTCACTCCTACCGGTGTCCTTCGGTAAAGAAGGAATCGACAAAGTGTCCTGACGTCCGCCGGCAAAGGATTGGGGACCTCTATCTATGGCCTTGTTTCATCAACATACTGTTTAGGATGGGCACCTTTCGTCTCCCGGAGACCGAAGAGCACAGGATGTAGAATGTGCGGTGGACTAAACGTCCCCCTTAAAAAAAATTATTTTAAAAAAGGACACCTTTCCACGTGCACTTCCTACCAGAAGTAGTCCTTTCCGATTGCGCTCACAATCGGATACGAGTGAGAATACCCCTGTCAATGAATCGCTTTCATCCTTCGAATGATTCTGAGTCCGAGAGCGTCCTTAGAAAAGCCAAGGAAATGAACTGAAAGGAACATTGATACCACAACGCATTTCCTTCTGTTTTCTTCACTATCAAATAGGAAACAAGAAAAACAATTGATTGAAAGAAAAAATTTAGGCAAAAGGCCAAGCGCTGGGACCTATAAGGTCATTTAGAGCTGAAAAGGAAATTGACAGTAAAAAGTTTGAAAAGTGTAACGGAAGGAAAACCTCTCAGTTGCACTATAAATCAATTGTTAGGAGAGGGTGGAGAGTAAGATGGAAGAAAGAGAATTTGGAAGGAGGTACAGTAAAAGGAACGAAAGGGGTTGCAGCTAGAGCCAAAAGGCACGCTGCAAGAACCTTAAGTAATGCCTATAGTAGTGCACCGCAATAAAAACATTGAAATATGTGTAAGGATATATATATATATATATATATATATATATTAATATTCCTCAGATTAATACTTCCTATCGTTATTGTCATTTTTTCTGCAACTCTTTTTGAGCATATCCTTTACTTATCTGCCTCCTTTCAACAAAACGTATTTAGATATGTCGCCATTTCGAAGCAAATAAGATATTCTGGACTCTTCAAGGAATCTGTTTTATAACTCAGCACAAACTTTACATACTATATATGTGTATATATATATATAGTATATATATATATATATCTATATATATATATATTATACTATAGATATACACTAAGCATTTATATTTATATACTGTATATATATATACGCATATAATTAAATATATACATGTATATGTATATTATATACGTGTGATATAATATATAATTATATTATATATATATATATATATATATATATATATATATATCATATATATATAGATATATAATATATATATAATATATATATATAAACATGCCCCGTTCATCATTCATTTTAGATGTAGGTACTTAGCCACCTTAGTACGTAGGAACAATATGGCAACAAAGCAGAGCCGTCTCACTGATATGCACACTCTTTCATTGTTGATGATTCCAAGTATAATTACTGTTATTATTATTAACTAAGCAAAAGGTGATACGCGTTTCATTGTGCGTTATAATTTAGGTGATTAAATATGCAAAGGTTTTCAAATGTTACTTTTAAATGTTCATCTTGTTATGGCTGTTATTGTTGCTGCCTTTTTTGTTTTGTTGTTATTGTTGTTGCTGTCTGTCACTGCTTGTTTTGAGCAAAGAACATAATTATAACATACGTTATAATTATTTATTAGTTATAGACGTTCTTTTCATAACCATATGACTACCACACTCGCCTCCAACAACCATTCTTCAACAATCTCCAACATTCTCAGTCTTCCATCTCCCTCTACTAACCCATTCTTCAACACCCTCCTTTCGGTTCTTCTCAATTACATCCATCTCCAACACACACGTACATTCCTCACCCTTCTCCACCACCCTGTCCCCAACACTCATCCACCACACATCTCCAACGCCACTTCCTCCTTGCATCTCCATCAACTCGCTCCCTGTCCCGCTCACAAGCAACTTGTACTTCGGCCGTTCCAGCAACAGTTATGATTCCAAGGCCACGCAAACAAGGAGGAAGGACTCTCTCTCTCTCTCTCTCTCTCTCTCTCTCTCTCTCTCTCTCTCTCTCTCTCCTTCGTCTTGCTATCTCACGCTTCAAGGATGGAAATATTATTTGCGGGTTCATTTTTAGTGTGACTGAAAGAAAATGGGGATAAATCGTCGTTCTGATCGTTAGATGGTCACTATAAAACTCCGTTATCTCTCAAGGACGCTCAGTAAAGTAGACGCGAGTAATGATGTCTTATTTTTATGATATAAAGATGTATGAATTGTTTTCGTTTGCACAATCAATTGCATAACCATGCATGTATGCGTAAAGGCACAAAATTCATCTGGTAATATATGAATACTGGTTTTAAGTTTTACTGGCACATACATATATGCACAAATACATACACACACAGACACACAGACACACGTATATATATTATATATATATATATATATATATATATATATATATATATATATATATATATATCTATTTTACATATCAGACTGTAGATGATGATATACATGTTTTTCAGACTATTTTTATGGCAAAAATACCATATATATATATCAGATATATAGTATATATTATATATCTACATATATCTATATATATAATATATATATTATATATATATATATATAGATGGTATTTTCGCCATATAATTAGTCTGAAAAACATGTATATCATCTACAGTCTTGATATGTGGATATACATACTGATTGTACATATTTTTTAATACAAACATGTATGAGTCTATGTGGATTTAAAACACACACACAGATATATATATATATATATAATATATATATATATATATGTATTATATATATATATATATATATATATATATATATATGTGTGTGTGTGTGTGTGTGTGTGTGTGTGTGTGTTTTACGAATCCACGCAGACCCATTTTTGTATGACAATTATAAAGAAGCAGAATACCTATCCACTATTTTGAGACTGTGGTGGATATCCAATGTGACGAACAACCTTCACGGAAACAAAAGATCTCACGAAAGAAAAAAGACGACAATGATTGTATTGTATCCTCAGAGCATTTCGACACTAAATTTCCTTCTTCTTATTCGCTAATTATGTTCATGTCAAGCTTCAACAGGTAGCTGCTGGATATTACTTTATATGTTTGGGTAGTGGTTGTTTCTGTACGTAATTATATTTCAAAAGACACTTGCTGTTAATAATATGCATTATGTTTTCCTCGCACTTTTTTTTTTTTTTCTTTTTGGTCACAACATTCAGCAGGAGTTTGCTTGTTAGGAATGACAAGAAATAAGTTAAAAATGCGCAGAAGTTTCTTCGTTGGAATGGAGTTTTCTGTACAGCGTATAATGCTGTAAGAAACTCTCAGACACGGCCCATGAAACTCTCAACTGGCTGTATTGGCCAGTGTTGTTGCGGTGCCAGATGCACGAATTTGGCTAACCTTAACCTTAAATAAAAATAAAAACTATTGAGGCTAGAGGGCTGCAATTTGGTATGTTTGATGATTGGAGGGTGGGTGATCAACATGCCAATTTGTAGCCCTCTAGCCTCTGGAGTTTTTAAGATATGAGGGCAGACAGAAAAAGTGCAGACGGACAGACAACTAGCTTCTGTAGTTTGTCCTTCGCCCTCTCTGCTTCATACCTTGTTTCATTGTTTGTTTAGCCAACCAATCGTAATTTTCAATGACGTTGTTAAGACATGCTTTTTTTTATATGTTCATTGTAAGAAATAGTCACGAGCAATTTCATTTCGCTTGTTGTGGAACTTAGTTTCTATATGTGCATACACACTTACACTATATATACATATACCTACATATACATATACATTTAAATAGAAAATATAATGATTAATATAAATGCATATGTATATATGATATATTATGTATATATATATACTATATAATATATATATAGGTATATATATATATATATATATATATATATATATGTAAATCTAAATGGATATATATAGTGCGTATATATATACTAATATATATATCTATATATATATATATATATAATATATATATCTATATATATGTACATCTAAATGGAATATATATATGTGCGTATATAATATATAATCTATATATCAATATTAATATTATATATAGATATATATGTATATAAATAAATAAATAAAGAGATATATGCATATATACTATATGCATATATATACAGTGAGACAGTCATATATTGCATAATCATTCATTCTATCCAGGGCGCCTGTGCCCTGTCACTTTTAAAGACCCTGTAAGTTATCTGTTCACTGATAAACATTTCCTTGTAAAGGAGCTTATCTCCTTGTGATATAAAGAGGCATCAATGTGTATTACGACACAATGGAAAATTTGTACTTTTAAGTAGAAGAAAAAAATTCAGTGTCTATCTTTTATCTATTCGAACCTTTCCGCTGTAAGCAGGACCCATGGCTGTAAGTCAGTGGCGTCATCGCACAGTTGGTCTCTGTTATCAGTCTCCGACGCTAGATAAAGGCTTATTCGCTTATCTGCTACCTGTTATCTGCTGCTCCTAATGGCAGACAACAACATCGACTTCCTGTTGAACTTTTCGTCTCAGCGATTTCCTCAAAAAGCCGCTAGACAGATGCTTCCAATTCCTGACGTTCTAGCCTGTGGTGCAAGATCAAGACGGCGGGATATTCTATGATTCAAAAAGTCAATTCCTCACCTTATTCGGTTCGTGTTTTCTTAACATTCCGTCGCTCGATTCGGTATCCGGCTTAAGTTACCTGTTGCGCAACCAGTTCCGGCGATGATAACGTTCATATACTACTATGCGCTCTCGCTCCTTCTTTCTTACTTCTTTTGCCGCTTTTTTTTTTTTTTTTTTTTTTTTTTTGTGAGGACCTTACGACACATCATCCAGGAAAATACGTTTCATTTTTTTATTTCCGTAGTTACTGAATGAGCTATATTTCACGTATTTCCGGCAGTCTGGTTTATTTGGAGTATAGCATGTGACGTGAATTTTTTTTTTCTTCTTTTTTTTTTTTAACAAGACTACCTAATAAAAGGTTATTTGTTTTCTTCTCAGATAAAGGAAAGAACTGTAAGTTCCAATCGACCGTTGTGACCACTTTTGCAGCTAGTTCTCCTATATCTTTAAGACTTTTATCATCAGTCGACTGGAAACTTACTAGCAAGCTATAAGTTTTGACGGTCCTTGCGATTAAAGCATATCAGCATTAAACAATACCAAATATAGCATTAGCAGACTAAAACCAGCATGCATTCTCGCTCATGTCGCTAAGTGGCGTTTGTGTCTTTAATGATTCCCAAACGACATTCTCTCTCTCTCTCTCTCTCTCTCTCTCTCTCCCCTCGTTAATTCGATTGTCCTGTAATCTCCACCATCATTAGCTCTCCCCCCCTCGCCTCTTGCGTACCTTCAAAGAGCGCGCGCGAGCGTCCTCATCTCGACTTCCCTTTCCAGCGGAAGTCTTCAAGGCTCTGCGAGCGAGGGAGGATTTGCAAGTGACCTCCACATTCTTTATTCCTGCAATAAAGGATGAGGGAAGACGTGGAAGAGGGAGATGGAAATGCTGAAGGTAACAAGCAGTTTTTGACATGTGTCCTTACTTCACTGTCATTACTTATGCGAATCTCATATATTACTCATTCTAAGGGCTGTTATTTAACAGTTCTTTAGCAGAACTGGGTTTGATGACAGTAATAGCTCTCACAATCATCCGGACTAACGTAAACTACGAAGTTAATGGAGCCACCTAATGGAATGATCCCGCTTGTCAGGTTACGAACAGGCGAGTCTTTTTAAAACATGAATCCACTCACCCACAGTTAAAAAAAGTTAAGTATATCTGAATTTAACCAGACCACTGAGCTGATTAACAGCTCTCCTAGGGCTGCCCCGAAAGATTAGATATTTTTACGGGGCTAGGAACCAATTGGTCACCTAGCAACGGGACCTACAGCTTATTGTGGGATCCGAACTACATTATATCGAGAAATGAACTTCTATCGCCAGAAATAAATTCCTTTGATTCCGCGTTGGCCGAACAGAGAATCGAACTTCGGACCCCCGGATTAGTAGCCGAGCGCAAAAACCACTCATCCAACGAGGAACTATTACTCTCGGTTATTATCGAAAAGGCTGATAAGCAGAGTCTAATGGCTCGAGACATTTTTCAACAACTATGAATTCTCGCATTTACGTGCAATGGCCTTAGATGCATAGAGGAATTATTCTTCAGAATTTCCCAACTGGTTAAAGCTTTTGCGTAAATTAGCCAGCGATGGCCATCATGATGCGATGCATTGCTTGGCGATTAGATCATGGATAATACTTGATTGTAAAGGAGGTACGCGCTGAGATAATTAGCGGATAAGATTAGGTAATTTAATTTTGCTTCAATTGTTAATTTCGTAAACAAGAGGATTTCTCTCTCTCTCTCTCTCTCTCTCTCTCTCTTGTCAGTAAACATATAAAGCACCGTTAAATCAGATTTCTCTGTGGCTGCAATACAATGTTTATAATAAAAGGAACATGGTGATATAAAAAAAAAACTCGCATGTGAAAAAAAACTGTTATGTGACTTAATCACTTTAAATTATGGTATTGAGAGAGAGAGAAAGGGGGGGGGGGGGAATGCTTTGAATATCTGTACAGTCCTTTCATCTCTCAGTTCATGATGTGGTGGGTTACCTAATAGAGGTCCTCCTCTGTATGGTTCGGAATAAAATAGATTATAGAACTTATGCCAAAGTCCAAGCACTGGGACCTATGAGGTCATTCAGCACTGAAACGGAAACTGACAGTAAAAAGTATGAAAGGTGTAACAGGAGGAAAACCTCAAAGCAGTTGGACAATGAATCAATTGTTAGGAGAGGGTGGAGAGGAAGATGTAAGAGAATAAGAACGTAGGTACAGTAAAAGAAATGAAAGAGGTTGCAGCTAAAACCCAAGGGAACGCTGCAAAGAACCTAAAGTAATGCCAGCAGTGTACCACATGAGGTGCACTGATCGCACTACCCTACTGCGGGGTGTATGGATCTCGTCAACATTTCTGCTGATTACTGAAAACAACGATTTCAGATCTGGCTTTGAAATTGGACAAAACACGCCTGAATGAATTAGGACCACTCTGGGCCAGGAAACATGAAGTGTCTAGTGGCATTACAATATAATGGCTCATATGGATGAATATTTAACAATTTACCTCACCATAGGCTTAGAAGTAGTGAGCAAACGAAATACAAGCAGTCTCCGCTGGTTTATATATCTTATAGAGTAAGTTAGGACAGGGAATATCAGGACCAGTTCTAGGATTCTGGTCGGATTAAAAGGCAAATGTTTGCGGCTTGAATGGATATGCTGATAAATTTCAAACCGATTATTCCTTCGGCTCATAGAAGCGCAATACTTTGCAGTATTCCAGCACACGCTGGATGACTTCACCGATACGAAAATAGAACAGAAAGGAAGGTCAAGCAGGTTTAGCAATTTTTGTGTGTGTGTGAGAAATTTGTTGGTACTTCCTCAAAGAATTCTGTTTGGTTGCCAGATCATACGATGGCGGGGGGCGAGGGAGAGGAAGAGAGAAATTTCTAATTAGGAGAAATGGCCTTGTTCCAATGCAGTTAATGAAATTGTGTCTTAGCTACTCATAAGATGATAATTCAGTTCTGCTATGGAGCTAAAGTCCGAGCCTCATTTATTTTTCACTATAATCAACTTTCATGTATATCGTGTAAAAAAGTTATTTTCAATGTCATACACATACAGGTATACATAAATTACTGTGCATACATATGCATATATATATACACATATATATATATATATGTGTGTGTGTGTGTGTGTGTGTGTGTGTGTGTGTATAAGCAAATTTCAACAATTGTATCAAAGCCATATACAAATGGATTTTAATGTAAGTTGCCATTTGTACTCATTACCTAGACTTATACCTATATACCACCCGTTAAAGAAAGTTGCTTATCCATATTTTTTTAACTGTCGGTTTAAAAACATCCGCTCCAATTATGACAAACGAATGTTTAGCGAATGATACTACTCATTTAAGAATTACAAAGCCACTTGAATACTTCAGATATTGAGTTGTTTTAAATTAAGTTTTTTTTTCTTTCCTCTGCTCGTTATGTTAAGGATTTTTGCATGACGACTAAAAGTGCAAATGTTATCGGATCCAGACGCACATGTACACGCAAGGACATTCGCAAACAATGCAAATAAACGACAGTCAGGACTCAAAAGTACAGTATTCAGTAATGATTTTTGCGCCATATTTGGTTAAAATTAGATCTTGGTTTGACTTTGCGTGCAAAGTAATTCTGTGATCTTGCAGCAGCATTTCACCCAGAGTTTCTCATGCATTTAATAGAGCCTCCTCATTCATTTCTTATTCTGCACCGTATTGTTATGAAACGTTGAATGACTTTCTTTGATAAAATCTTTATTTCATATTTCGTCCAATAGGGTTTAACCTATGAAATATACTGCGCAGTTTCCCTTTCATGCCTTCATTTGCATCATGTGAAGAACAACTGCATGCATGCACCTTCCCTCAGCTAAATCAGTGGTTCCAAAACTTGACCATATCAAGAAGCCCCATGAGTCCAAGCCAATCAAAAGTTATCATTGCCATACCGGGATGCCCAGTAGAGCGTAGTCAATTTTAATATTTGCATATTCCTGCACAAATTAACCTTACGATATAAATAATCATGTAATAAAGATGTGCAAACTATGATAGATTCACATCAACCGTACATCTGATGTCTAGGCCAGTCCCTTACGGCGCTCCTGATTGCCTGTTGATAAGCCAATCACAGGGCTGGAAACTCCCAGTCTCTCTCGAGAGTTCGCATAGGCAGGAAGTAAGTTCCACCTCTCCCCAGGATGTATGTTCCACCTGTACTCAGGAGAGGTGGAACATACATCCTGCCTATGTGAACTCTCGAGAGAGACAGAGTTTCCAGCTCTGTGACTGGCTTATCAACAGCCAATCAGGAGCGTCGTAAGGGACTGGCCTAGACATCAAATGCACGGCTGATATGAATATACTATAGCTGCTTGTACAGCGAAGTATCGATACACCGACACTAGGATGATACAGAATCAGTGACGTACTTTTTTTTATTGTATATGCGTAGTATATTTTTTTATGGAGTTGAAAAAATATTAATTTTTCCATTGTGTCGTTGACCCCGTAGAGCCTCCGCGAACCCCAGTTTGGGAACCACTGAGCTAGATGCTAGATTCCAAACAAGCCGACTGGAATATGCTTCCTGATTTGAAATGTTATGACATCCATTAAGAGCATCAACCGAATTCAAAAATTATTACATACGTTTTCTAACTTCAGCCTAAGAAACAGTTTTCGATTGCCATTAGCAACAAAAACAAAACTATCGAGAACAATTATTGCAGTCTGTATATTTTGCCATGTATTTATATATTTATGTATATACATACATACATACATACATACATACATACATACATACATATATATATATATATATATATATGTGTGTGTGTGTGTGTGTGTGTGTGTGTGTGTGTGTGTGTGAGTAAATCACTAACATCTTGACAGACCACTGGACAAAAGGTGTAAGAAGGCATAAAGGGTCAATATATCTACAGTGATAAATGAACTAGCAGGTAGACAATAATTATCCCATATGGACAAACAAATTGTAACTTAGATAGATAGATAGATAGACTGAACCAAGGACAGAATAGATTCAGACTCGTGGTAGTCCTGGTAATTTTTTGCAATCTCGTGTAACCCCCTCTGATATTCAAAACAAGAGCAAATGGGTTAACAAAAACAATAAAAAAAAAGAAGTTGCTTTTTAATATGAACGCGATGGAACGACTATCAAGAGTTTTTTTGGAGAATACGTAACTTGAAATAGTTCTTCCCAGATAACTTTTTTACGACTTGATAACAGAGATACACAAAAGTCATCCATTGTATAAACATCAATTCATCACCCTCTAGCATCTTGCCCTTATTCTCAATGCTCGGTTCAGACTGGCAGTTCGTGAAAGATAACTAGGTTCATTTACTTATTTGAATAATACATTTAATTTTTTTTACAATTTAAATGAATATGAAGAAATTGCACTTTATGGATTAGCGATCACGCTACAAAATGAAATAAAAACAATCGTTCGCCATATATTATCTACCTCGCAAGATACTCTAATTTATCATAGGGGTGTTTATGCCATACACACACACATAAACACACACACACACACACACATATATATATATATATATATATACATATATATATATATATATATATATATATATATATATATATATATATATATACGTGTATGTGTGCATTAGTATTCATCAAAACAATTAATAGCAGTTTATCATCTTGAAGGCCAGCACAGTTCTACTACAGCGAAAGTAACTCCCTGTATCTGCAGATGTAGCCTAATCTACATCAAAGGCCAATCTCATTATCTACCAACACCTTATCAATTCGCTTTGCTTTCGTTAAGATGATCTTCCCATATTCGTTGCCAAACAATTACATTTACATGTGTCGCTTCATAACTTCTTGTGTCCTAGTTACTAAAATTTTCATCGGATCTGGCTGTTGGAGTTTAAATGTCCTGTCCGTATTGTGTCTACGCAATCCTATTCCCTTTATAAAGGGAAGCAGTAAGCGTTGGCTACTTAGAGATGATTTAGAATAGTTTCTGTGAAGTAATCTTTACTAATTATGACTGAAATAACGATATGTTAAATAAAAATAATAATGATAGTAGTAGTAGTAGTAGTAGTAGTAGTAGTAGTAGTAGTATAGTAGCATTAGGCGTAGTAGGAGATATTTTATGACTGACACATCCACGAGCATCAAGATCAGCCGCTACTCTTTAAGCATCAGGGTCTCGATGTCTTTAGCCAGTGACTGTTAGTGATAATAATCTTTGGTAGTCTTATCATGTGGATCTCATGTCTTCCCTTATCGTTCCGTATCTTGCTAACTGCAAGACGAGATGACGAACGTAGTAACCTTCACGACCAGTGAAAGATGCTGATCTTGAATGAATCTGTACCCGAGAAGTCTTTTCTCAGATTGATGGTGTGACTTTTCTCCTCAGGTCCTCAAGCGGTTCACGAAGAACGCCAGGAGAACAATTGCCTCCGAAGAAGGGTGTTGTTCCTCCCGGTTCCTTCCTCAAAGCACAGATACCATCATCATCATCATCATCATCATCATCGCGTGGACAGGGATTCATTCCTTCGGCGTCAAAGATAGGATGTTCCTGCCTCGCCTCAGCTTCCCGGTCGGCAGCCGCCAAGCGTATCTCTTATCATTATCTGTTATCATTGTTCTCATCTCCAAAATGAGTTGCGGAACAAAGGGAAAACAATAATAAACAGGTCCTTGTCGTCTTCCTCCTAAGAGTCGGCGCCCTCCACCATCATTGTTTAAGAAGCGGAAGCGGATAGGCGGGGACGGTCTAAGGGGCCGCCATCTTGCTTCACCCGTCACGCTCCTGGTGGCAGAGAAAGGAACAACCCGATCCACCTCCTGCTTCTTAGATCTACAGGAACAATAGCTATACAGGTGGATGTGCGTACAGCCCATGTTGGAATAGCCTGCACACCCATCTACTTAAAGGAACTGTAGCGATAGTTCTTGTATATCTTGTCACACCCAACGCCTACGAGACTAGTTGTCCATCTCGCGAGACCTCCACCTTCTTCTCCTGGAAGGACCATCGGCTCAGAAGGTCTTACAGGAAGATGTAGATTTTTCTTTTTTTTCGACATGCCCATTCATTGACAAAAACAAATTTAAAAATTCACCTTTTGCTTCAACGTCATTTGCTGCGACTATTTAATCAACAGACAAAATAGATTCCTTCTTGTTTGCACCACTCCTATCCATGAGAGACCTTAATCGAAAGAAAACTAGATGTTTAACGTATTTATTATCTATTCATCGAGGCCATCATTTAATTTCTTTTTCTTTTTTATCAATTCATATCAAGTCAATTCCGATTTTCTATTGTCATTAGTCAGCTATAATCAAATGAATACAAACTTCTGATGCCTTTAGCATAAAGATGACTAATTACAGAAACAGGATGCTTTTTAACTAATTTAGGTCAAATACAGTAGGTAAGAAAAGTATCTCCTGTAGCTTATTCTTCACGGATTTCGCGAATGGAGCATTCTGTTTCCGCCTGGAAGTTTTCGTCTAATGATGACCAGTTCTGATGAAAACTGAATCGATCCCCAAGTGATTATTCTCTATATTGCTCCTGTGATTCTTTTTCCATGACCAAAAGGTGCTGCTGTTTCTTCCAACAAAACATTTTCCAACCTACTTTGTCCTTGGTCTTCAGACTACCCTATGCTGAAGAGTGACTTAACCACACCAGGTAGTTTGTCATCTCGATTTTACTGAGGAAATATTAAAGCGCATAAATCGTTATAGGTTGACCTCTATGTTTCCTTAGTAATAAATCTGGCTATTGAACTCATTCTTCTTATAAACTAAAGTAGATACAAAAAACAATACTAAATGGGCATTAGACACGAAGACATTTAAGAAAATGCTTGCGTACTCTTGTCGATATGCAGATGGGTTTTGCGACAAAATCTAGCAAAACACCTGTATTTCTTAATC
>NC_087201.1:76815285-76845285 GCF_015104395.2 Macrobrachium nipponense | reverse complement strand
GAGGTCGTAAGACAACAGTTCGCTTCTTCCGCCTTGATTGATGAATCTTGTGCTCTTCACATAAATCTAGATCCTCTCATTTCGTAAACAATTCACCGGCTAAATACTTTTTACCCTCATACAATACATAGGAAATTATTATGGCATCTCGGAACTGTAACATTCCAATGGCGTGAGAAAACTGGCGAGTGCCATAAGTTCTTGGCACCGGCTACGGTTGCCGAGCTAATTTTGGCGCCAAACTCCATTTGATGACGTCAGTAAGGAAGGAAATTGGCGCACGCGCGGAAATGTTGGTCACGCGCTGTCCCGAGAAGCTTTATTTTCTTAGACTCTTCCGGAGACATTAATTTGCACTGCGCGATGAAAACGAGAAGAAATAATGGCGGCCGTTGGTATCCAGTGAGATATTGCCGCGCCTGAGTTTTCCTGTTGAGAGCTTTTTAAACTGGCTGTATTTTCGAGTTCTAAAATGACTTTGTTATTTGGAGAGTTAATAAGTTGACAGGCCTCTGCATTCCTCCCACCAACGATGACGCAAATGTTGTCACCGAGTTGGAAGTGAAAACAAACTCGTATGTCTCACATGACTCAGGCTATTTGTATCAACATCTGTGCTTTTGCCGTCTTTTTTTTTTTTTTTTTTTTTTTTTTCATCAGACAGGTACAGTGGTACATTTCAGATACTCTCTCTCTCTCTCTCTCTCTCTCTCTTTTCCCAAATGAATTTGAGATGAGACCACCGTGCAAAGCCGGTGGTTAGCATAAGAAAAGGGAATTATTCTTAAATAAATAAATGACTTTATTACGCAGAACCAAAAATATAATAGTTTAGAGGAAACGTTTATTGAGAAGGATAAGAAGTACTTTAAATACAGCGCGCACGCGAGTACACACACATAACATATATTATATATATATATATATATATATATATATATATATATATATATATATATATATATATAAATATATATATTATACATATATAATGTATATAATAGGTATATATATGTGTGTGTATGTATAATATATATGTATGTAATTTATATATGTATATATGTGTCTATACTATACGAGTATATATATATATATACATATATAATATATGGATATATATATATATAAACCAGAACACTAAATTTGCATTAACAAGTTCCGAGGTCCGGTTCGAACTCCAATCCACCAGTCGACCCAACTGTGCATGGGTAATAGGGTCATCTGGGATAAAAAAAAAAAGAATATGGGACTATCAACCTCATACTAAGGGACACACACACACACACACACACACACACACATATATATATATATATATATATTATATATATATATATGAATAATTATCACATCGAACCGTGATCCATTTATATATCAATTCAAGCTACAAATGTCCTTTAATATCTAAATTCACTTTACCTCCCAAATGATATATTTTCATATATGTAATTTTTTAATTGATAATAATTTCGTCCCCCCCATGGGATCGAACCACCGTCCAAGTGGACGGGACGAAATCAGGACAGTCAGTGACGCTATCCAATCAGCCAACAGAGACGCTATAAGTTCATATCGTTCCTGACCTTACAAATCACCCTCGATCTGTTTTAATTGATAATAATTTCGTCCCCCATGGGATCGAACCACCGTCCAAGTGGACGGGGACAAATCAGGACAGTCATGACGCTATCCAATCAGCCACAGAGACGTATCAGTTTCAATATCGATTCGTCACCTTACCAAATCACCCTCGATCGAGGGGTGTTTGTAAGGTCAGAATCGATATGAACTTATAGCGTCCTCTGTTGGCTGGATTGATAGCGTCACTGACTGTCCCCTGATTTCCCCCGTCCCTCCACTTGGACGGGTGGTTCATTCCCATGGGGTGGGAACGAAATTATTTATCAATTAAAGCAGATCGAGGGTGATTTGTAAGGTCAGAATCGATATGAACTTATGCGTCTCTGTTGGCTTGATTGGATAGCGTCACTGACTGTCCTGATTTTCGTCCCCGTTCCACTTGGACGGTGGTTTCGATCCCATGGGGGGACGAAATTATTATCAATTAAAAAATTCCCCTTCGGTACATATATGAAAATATATCATTTGGGAGGTAAAGTGAATTTAGATATTAAAGGACATTTGTAGCTTGAATTGATATATATATATATATATATATATATATATATATATATATATATATATATATATATGATTGTGTGTGTGTGTGTGTGTGTGTGTGTGTCCCTTAGTATGAAGGTTGATATATATATATATATATATATATATATATATATATATATATATATATATAATGTGTGTGTGTGTGTGTGTGTCTGTGTGTGTGTGTGTGTGCGTGTGTGTGTGTGTGTGTCCCTTAGTATGAGGTTGATATATATATATATATATATATATATATATATATATATATAAAATGCGTGATCGAACCCAGTGGAGAATCGACTTAGACTTGTTTACCTGTAAAATCCTTTGAGTCTCTATTGACCTAGGTAGTGACTCGCCGCGATTTCGTGGTGGGTCACAGCCATTAAACGTCATGTTTTGCCCAAGCAATAAATAAATAAATATAAATATATATATGTATATATATACTATATATATATATATACGTATATGTACATTATATATATTATATATCTAATATGTATATATGGGTGTGTGTTCATGTCTATATTTGCAAGAAAGTTCATAACTATGGAGTTTGGGATATAAAGGCGCTAATGATCTGAAGGTTTCCTACACATTTCGTTCATCCTTAAATCAGCAGTAAAATTTTAATGTCGAAAACGGCTTCTTGTAGAAAAAAATATATATTTACTGTCGAAAATGGCTTGTTGTAGAAAAAATATATATATATATGTGTGTGAGTGTCTGTGTGCAAGTATGCACATGTACGTGTGTGCGCAGACGAGCGTTTGTGAGTGCGTACCCTGAAGAACGATAAAGATCACGTTTTAATCTTATTTCGAAAAGAATTGTCACATATCCAACTGTCACAGCCCCGTAACGATGAGGAAATATAACAACACCATACCTCCTCCCCCCGCCCGACCCGCCCCCCTCCCTCTCTCTCTCTCGTCTCTCTCTTCTGCTCTCTCATCACTCTCTCCCTGCTCTCTCTCTCTCTCTCTCTCTCTCTCCGTAAATAACTGGGAGAGTACAATACGCGGCCGAGCCACCTTGCCAAGTTATTTATAAAAGAATAAGAGATCAGTGGAGCCTACCGGCATTATTTTTGGCCCGGCTGAAGTGTGAGATTTTTAGGGAGACCATTACCTGGCACACTCGCGCGCTGCTGATGAATGGGGGATAACAAACACACTCCCCCCCCCTCCCCGCCCCCTTTTTATAAATGGGGTGGGAGAGGTGGGGACGTGGTTTCAAACAGTTCTTGGGAGTAGTTGTGAATACGTAGATAAATGGGTGTACGCTAAAGTTTTAAAACAGAGAACGGTCAATATATCCCACACACGGAGAGAGAGAGAGAGAGAGAGAGAGAGAGAGAGAGAGGGGTAAAACTCAGATGCAAGCTGAAAGAACTACAGTGAGAGACAGATGTAAAGACAGAGATAAGAGGCTGAGCCATTATTTAAAAAAAATAAAAAGTAAAAAGACGAAAATAAATGGGGTACAGGAAAATAATGTCTAGATTTTTATAACGCGAAAAAGTGAATTTTAAATTTCTAGGACGGTTCTCAATAAAGAATAATCTGAAAATAATTATTAAAGTGAAGATGAAGACATCAGCAGCAATAACAACAACGCTGTAGATATTAAACGATGTTAAATCTCCCGTAACAATGAAAATCGTACGTAATGCTAAAACAGAATAGTAAAATCAGTCCAAAAAATACTTTAAAAACCAGAAATGACAAATTCGACGAAACCTAAATGCTGAGTTACGGGAATTTTTTACGCAGTTAAACAACCAATCACTGAGTTTCACGGAGGTTTACTAAATTTTGATAAAGGCTTTGTGGAGTAATCTAGATTTAACAGGAATTTTTAAGAATTCTGGTGAAAGGAAAATCATTTCTTGAAAGAATAAAAGACATTTAGTGTGTGTGTGTGTGTGTGTGTGTGCGTGTGTGTGTCAGCCTTGCAAGTGAGTTATCCTTAACGTAAGCTAGAGCACAAATGGCAGCTATTACTTTGAGAGAATGTTTCTCTAATTTCTTGTACCTTTTCTTATCATTATGACTAAAATTCAATAATTAATTATTAAAATGTTTTGCTAAATTGTTCCATTAATACCCTCCTGCAACTAGCTTTTACGTCCATTATCTTATAGCCATTATCAGATATAGATTATTAGTGTTATCATGGAAATGTATATACTCCTCTACAGAGTAATTCCATTTTAGAATCTAATGATAACCATAAAGTTAATGGCTGAAACAGCCGTTTGCAAAGTAAATTAATGGAAGGGACTTAACAGTAATTTTCAGTAATTTTCTTGAGAGTTTAAGCCTTCTCTTCACAAAATTAAGACTAAAATTGTCAGGAAAAAGACGAAAATTGTTGCTAAGTTGTTCCAATACCAAAGTCAGTATTGTCATTATTATCAGCTATAACGTTTACTGTCTTTTTCAATTTCATAGAAAAGAATATAGCCTATTCCATACTTTTCAAAGCTTCTCAAATAACCTTCTTCACAAAACTTGGCAAAAGAAATAAATTCTGAGGCAAATGTTAAATCTTCATGAGTTATTTAATAGGACTTTTGGTTTGCATTTACGCAGATCGTAACCTAACTTGGAACTGACATCTGTCTCAGGAGACCTTTAAATGGCGAGGAAAGATCTGACAAGAAAAGGTCTCTGACCGTCAACGTGCAAAGTCCTTTGATATTTGATATAGCAAAGGACTTTAACTTGACACCAGAATAACCTGACACCTTGATCGAGCTACCTGGTCGTGTTTCGACATCACCGAGGTGATTTGGATTTTTCATCTTGAAAATTAAAAATAAAATACCAAATTATTTCCATTTTTTATCAGTTATCCGTAAATGATGTTCGTCTAATTTGGTATATGAAATAAGTCTCTGGATTTAAGATATAATCCTCGGACAGTTCATGAGCAAACGCAGTACCGCAGGAATCTTCTTCGCAAACATGGTACGAATCATTCAACAGAAACTGCCCAACTTGCACCGGTAATTAAACAGCAGGAGCTGAGAAGTAAATCCCCTACTATGAAGCGCCAGAGACACCCAGGAATGCAAATGGACCCAGAATACGACTGCTATGAACACTCGGGCCAACAGGATACAAGTCGATTGGCAGTCAGATCAGGCTTTGCAAGCCCAGTAAGAGTAGCAACGGAGACAAGCTCCTGATTTCACCTACTTTTCCGTATATTCATTTGTGTGTAGCCCCGAGGAATGTATTCTGGGGAGAGCATAGGAATTGTGGTCAGTGTCCACCCTTGTCTTCAAGGAAGGACTCTACTTTGCCTTGCCTTGGCTCCCGTGACTATTAGTGACATCCATCTTTATCAGTTGATTCAAATTCAACGGCTGATTCTTCTTTTAAGATTATGAAATAAACGAGAACCCCTTCGAGCTGATTGCTCTCTCTCTCTCTCTCTCTCTCTCTCTCTCTCTCTCTCTCTCTCTCCTGCTCATTCAAGATATGCGTCGGCAGCAACTTCGTATTTTTAAGTAATATTACCCGTCGGTTTTTTAATAAAATAAATGCGCCTTTTATATCTTTTCACCAACAACCTCATGAATTTATTTCTCATTTCATTTTTTCATAAAAATGTTAAATTAATTGCCCGATATGTTCATCCGTAAGCTGTCGTTCACAAAGCGTTTATTTTTATCATTTATGTTTTCAATGGTTTATGCTCTTCCTCGGTTTTTAGTAAGTACTTTAGGCTTCCTTATGACATTTCTCCCCAAACTTTGCATGAAGGAATTCTTGTAACTCGTGGTCGCCTGTCCTATGCCAAAACTACTACAGTATTTTTTATCCAGATTACAATGTGGAATGCAAAATTTATCATTTTCAAACTGATGTTTTTAGAAAGTATATATTCCCCTAAACCTCTTGTCTAGCATATCTGTCAAAACATTCTTCAGATTTATGTAAAAGAACAGAAAATTGTTGCGACCGCTCCCATTTCTATGCTTCTGGTGGCTGTGATATTGGGAGTATCACTAAAATATCTCCTGTTTTTCGAATAAGCAAGTTAAAGAGAAGTTAATATGATCAATATATGTCAGTAGGATGCCTGCCAACAGGTGTGACTGGTACCAAGGAAAAGGAATCCAGCTACAAGATATTTCTATCTTTGCTATGTGAATATAACCGCAGATTACCATACCATTGACTTCCTGTCCGACTGCTTCGTCGGTTAACATGGCGTCTTGTTATGTAGGGATGATGGACAGCAACACCAGGTTTCAAGCTTCCTTTTATTCTGAATAATAATTATGTTAAGGTGAAGGCAAACGTCAAAACTGCCATAAATATCTAATCATAAATTCGTCTGATTTCTCTACAGAGCTACAACAACAGTTCAACTATAGTAGATTCACATCAACGTGCATTTGATGTCTAGGCCAGTCCCTTACGACGCTCCTGACTGGCTGTTGATAAGCCAATCACAGGGCTGGAAGCTCTCAGTCTCTCTCGAGAGTTCACATGGGTAGGATCTATGTTCCACCTCTCCTGAGGGATATGTCTTTCGAAAGTAAACCTCAGGACAGGTGAAACATACATCCTGCCTATGTGAACTCTCTCAAGAGAGAGAGTTTCCAGCCTCGTGATTGGCTTATCAACAGCCATTCATGAGCGTCGTAAGGGACTCGCCTAGACATCAAATTTACGGTTGATGTGAATCTACTATAAAATTTACGACAATATTTTGAGAGTAGTGCCTTAAATCACCTTTTATCCTTTACGAATAATGCTGTAAATAGGCGCAGTCGCTAAGAAGTACCATATAACCATGCAGTCAAGTGCCATTTTAGGTGCTGTGTTATGAAGCAGCACCGTGTATGTTTTCCTTAAAAGGAATGGCATCCTTTTACGAGTTCATTATGACGGACGCGCGTAAACCGTCTAAAAGGAACGTTGTGCAATTAACATGCTTGAGACGCCCCTCACAAGCAATAGGGTCAAGGAAACTGCATTTTATGACCTTTTCGTAAAAGTAGCAAAAGTTCTGATCTCGTTCAAAAAGTATTTCGTATATTTCTTTAAAGAAATAATATGAAGACTGAGCAATATTGTGAAAAAACTGATAAAACTTTGTTTGTTACAAAAGCATATGCATTAATCTATAAAAGAACTTAGCTAAATATGGCAATATGCTTGACATTTTACTTTCTATGACAGAGTCGACTCTCCTTGGAGACATGCAAATGTTCGGCCATTTCTTCAAATGCCCGTCTGCTGTCCTTCCTCCGACATTCCTTCCTGGGAGAATTTCCCCCCCATACCTTTCGGGACACTTGGAATTCCGAATGCTTTCTTATAATCCCAATATGGACAACGCCAAAGGTCTGTCATTGCTCGATTATCATACAAATTCGCGCGTCGTTTTGTCGTTTGTTGTTCTCACATAAATTTCAAGGTGGTGCTCCACTTCCACTGAGGACTGTAGCACGTGTGAACAAGACTTGTGCTGTAACAGCGACTGTAATGCATCTGTAATTCAATGCGATGCTATTTAATACTAATACTGATGCTTAAGAAGTGGAATATTATAGTATAGATATTATATTGTGTATACATATGTATATATACAAAAATATATAAACAATATATTATCTATACTATAATATTCCACTTTTTAAGCTTCAGTATTAGTAATGAATAGAATCACACTGAATTACAGATGCATTGCAGTCGCTGTTATGTTACAGCAGAAGTCTTGTTCACACGTGCTACAAGTGTGCGATTTTATATGATTTCAAATAGGACTGTATTCGCGTATCTTATTAAGTTTGTGGTAATTGAATATATATATATATATATATATATTATATATATATATATATATATATATATATATATATATATATATATATATGGCATTTGTAGACTATGAGAAAGCTTTTTATTCTGTCAAAACTTCAGCAATAATGAAAGCCCTTCAAAGGCAAGGAATAGATGAATCTTATGTTAGAACACTTGAACATATCTAAACGGGGAGTACAGCAATCCTAAAACTACATAAAGACAGTGAGAAATTTCCGATTGAGAAAGGAGTTAGACAGGGAGACCCCATCTCTTCTAAATTATTCACAGCGTGCCAAGAAGAAGTTTTTAAGGATTAAGATTGGGAAAATGTAGGAATTAACATTAATAGGGGAATACCTTAACAACTTAAGATTTGCAGATGACATAGTTCTACTCAGTGAATCGGAGGCGGAATTACAAAAAATGATAGAAGATTTTAATAGAGAAAGCATGAATGTAGGACTGAAAATGAATATGAGTAAAACTAAGAAAGATAATATTCAATGAAAACGCAGAGAAACAACAAGTAAGGGTTATGGACGAAACTCTAGAGATTGTTTATGAATATACGTATTTAGGATAAACAGTAAGTGTTTCCTTAGGGCATAAGACCGAAATTAAGAGAAAGTTAAGCATGAGATGGAGAGCTTTTGGTAAACAAAGATTATGAAAAGTAAAATGCCACTGTCTCTTAAAAGAAAAGTATTTAATCAGATGGTCCTACCAGCATTAACTTATGCATCAGAAACTTGGAGCCTTACTAAAGCCTTAGAACATAAGCTTGTTACAACTCAAAGAGCTATGGAAGGAATAATGGTGGTAGTAACTCTAAGAGACAGAAAAAGAGCAACATGGATACGAGAGCATACTAAAGTAGAGGATATTTTAACAATTAAGAAAAAGAAATGGAGTGGGCAGGACATAGAATGAGAATATCAGATAATAGATGGACAAAAGGAATAACAGTATGGGTCCCTAGAGATTGTAAACGAAGCAGAGGAAGGAAGAGAAGACGATGGATTGAGAGCTAAGAAAATTTGCGGGTATAGAATGGCATAGAAAGACCATAAACAGACAGGAATGGGAGGACAAGTCTGAGGCCTTTGTCCTGCAGTGGACTAGGAACGGCTGATGATGATGATGATGTGCTTTATATATATATATATATATATATATATATATATATATATATATACATATATATATTATATTATATAATTATTAGTACTAAATAATATATATATTATATATATATATATATATATATAATATACATATATATTTATATAATATTAATATAAATAATATATGTATATATATATATATATATATATATATATATATATATATTTACACCTGTGCCAGGCAACTGATTCAAAGAGATTTTTGTATTCATTCATTTGTTCCCATCAATAACGCTGCATCTTACCCACCTTCCATCTCATACTTTTGACCTTTTTCATCATAGTTCAAACATCATTCATTTCTATTAAAAAATCATCATTTCACCTAAATTTTTTATTCATTCGTTTCCATCAATAACGTTACATTTTATCCACCTTCCTTCTCACACTTTTACCGTTTTCATCCTAGTTCAAACCCCATGATTCATGTCAATTAAAAGAAATCATTATTTTTCCAAGATCTTTTCTATTCATTCATTTGTTCCCATCAATATCTCTACGCTGTCCATGGTCTGATTACATCATATTTCAACCGAATTCTCTTTAATTGTACGTATACGTGCGATCTGCTTTCAATATACTGCAGGTGGCGTGACAGCGCATCAACCGTTTCGTTTGGTAACAAGTTTCAAGCGGCACTTTCCTCCTCTGGACATTCTTATTTTATGACTTTTCAAAATGAATTGCAACTTCTTCCGTGTCCCGGTTTTCTGTAAGCCTTCCTATGATTCACTTCATTTCATTATTTTGGATTCCAGGTCGTCAACTTTCCCCTCGCGTTCATGGAAAACATTTGCTATTTGGGAATAGCCATAAGTTCTTCCAGTAGCTTCTTCATCTACTTCTTTCCACCAAAATCAAATGTTACTATATTTGCCAGGAAAACTTTCATCTACCATATTACGGATGTCAGCCTTTATTCGTCGCTGTCTGAGCACTTCCCAAAGCAGCCAACATTATGAAAATGCCGGTATAAGCACGGTGACAGTTCTACATGCTAACCTAGCTAAAACTTACTACATCACTCGAGAAACGTGCAATACGACATTAAAAAAGAAAAAGGAGCAAATCGAGAATGAAAATCAATGACTTTCATATTGCCACAATATCGCTACTTGTAAATTATGCCCGTGAAACCATTTTTTAAAATATATCTATTAGTATTTGAGATACTTGCAAAAAAGTCCGGGTAGGTTTTTTTACCTATTCTATAATTTATGCACTATAACATATTTTATCATTTTTTTACGGTTAAAATTCCCCAAAATAATGTCCGTATTGTTATCCTATGTTGTTTTACAATGCTGTACTTCAATTATCACAACTTTCGCTCTAAACCTCCCCCTCCACCCAAATTATCTATTTGGTCTTTTTGAAAATTCGTCAAAATTTTCCAAAAATACATCAAACGTAGTTAATAATCAAGATACTGGTTGGCACACATTTATAAACATCAGTGAATAAGTATATATTAATAATAATCCTAAAATCGTGAACAAAGCTTTATGACGAAGATAATGTTGATAAATGGAAAGAAATTTTAAAAATCAATTGTGTCACACCTAGTTAATAAACATCAATAAGAATGAAGTATCAGTAATGATCCAAATAAACATTTGAATAATGATTAGTGATGAATATAATGGTAATTAATTCCTAAGAATTAATCGTTAATGGATAATAAATTGTTTTACTCAACAAAATTTGAGTAGTTTTTGTCTTGAATGTTTTAACGAGTAGTAAGTTGCATTAATCCACAGACAGGCAGGTGCCATCAACAAGGGGTAGGGGAATGGCCGGCAATGTTGAAAAGACTACGCCACAATTTGCGTTTGTTGGACGCCAATCTGACAGGACAGACGAAGACATGGCAATGTTTGCTGTAAGTCCACGGTGACAGGCAGATTCTAGACAGTGTTCAAGGAGCCAGTGAGGACCACAGATACCGTTTCACTGCGTGCCTGCTGTTCTTGTTCAGGGTGAGAGACATCTGTTTCAACCCACTTCAAAGCTTTCATGAGCCGCTCGCAGGTGTTGTGGCCATCCATCTTCACAGGACGAAAACCGATACTAAAATAGCGATTGAAAATCTTGTAGTATTTCAACTTCACTACGTTGACATCCGACTGGCTGACATCTAGCCAATCAAGATATTTTTCACACGGGACCCTGATGCTAAGGCGAGATTCCAAAGCATGCCGATTCGGGTGGGTTTACAGGTGGCTGGAATAAACTGACAGAAGTTTCAACAGGGTGTTTGCGTTCATGAACGACCTGTTATTGACTGCTAATGGGGCTCGTGCGCCTGGGGTCCTTTATCGTTGTTCCTCCCCCAAAAAACTCATGGCGGTTATTGCATGAAAGGAAAGGAAGGCGACTTTGCGGAATGCTCATTTTTTCCTAGCCCTTGAAAGTAACAGAGTAGCTTATTGTCTTTCTAGCTTTCTTCGGCCATAGAACGCTTGCTCCTGATGGGTTCCCTGCTAATATTTCTCTAGATGATATGCTGTCCGCAAGTTGTACCCCTCATTGACCAGTACCTCCCCTCATCCCACACTCTGGAAAAGCGCTCATTCTTGCAGTTGCAAGGGAAGCCGATCTTCTTGGCTACAGTGGCCTTCTTGGTACCAGTCTTCTCAACAATGCTTTGGTTGGGCTGGCCAAGGATGCTTTGTCTTTTAGCAACATCACCTGCCATGTTTCTGGTAAACATAATCTTTTTCTTCTTTTTTTCTCACTTTGGGAAACAGTGTTGGTGGTGGCACTGGCACTGGCTTCAAAACTGAAGGGGATGGCATCCGTAAGGGGCTGCTATTGGCACAAGGGGTTGGATCATCGCACACACACTTCATTACTAACACAGTTACAGGGATGGCCCCACTTGTCATTTGTTGAGTCAGTGTCACCATCTTTCCGAAATAATAATGAGATCTTTTTCCTAGTTCTTTTCACACATATTAACCTTCCCTTACATTTTCCCTTTTCCCTTATTCGATTCAGTTTATTTCACCTTGCTAAACACTATCACCAAGATCTGGTACCGGAAAACGCTCACAATCATCACTATAGTCGTCATATACATATGTAACATATTCCAAATTAGCGCTACCTTTACGACGGAAGCCACCGATTCACCTGCTTAACATTTATTTTATTCTTTAAGTATCCCAGGGTGGCCTGGCCACATCGGACACTCATATAGAATCTGCGTTGTCTAAACTCATTGTAGCAGTAGTATTATCGCTCGATGATTAATAATACCGACGATAATAGCGATAAAGTTGTTTATTTACGGAGCAATCACTTATATTCATTGACTACTGAGTACTCCGAGCGCTGTTTGGCTCTCACGTGACAATAACAAAAGCACCGATTGGCTGACCCGCCGCTAGGCATGTAGAATTAGCCTTTATGAAAGATACCCCTTATAAATGCTCTCCAGAAACATGGCGCGTAGATTCAGAGGGGTTACAGGGAGTGACAAGGATTAGGATGTCTCAAAGACTTATTAAACCATCCAAGGAGACATCATGTGCTCACTTATCCCTAGGAGCAAGTTTCACAATTCATTCGCATTCTCCTAATGATCTTGTCTAGCTTTCTTTTGAACTCTTCCCCAATGCTGCTGTTTACAACTTCTGATGGCAGACGCTGCATGGCGTATAATATTATGCTTGATGACAGAAATTCTTCCTAATGCTTCTTCAGTGATATGGTACTCGGTCGTTCGCTTTAGACGAAAAACGTTTTATATCAAAAGAATTTTTTTTTATCATAATAGTACACAGTCCTTCGCTTTAGAGGAAACATTTTATATCAGAAGAAATTTTTTTTATCATAATAAAGGCCATGTTTTTATCGAAGGAATAAATTTCGTTGAAAGTTGACCGTTTGATATATATACACACACACATATATACACTATATATATATATATATATACGTATATATATATATATATATATATATATATATATATATATATATATATATATATATATATTTCAAACGGTCAACTTTCAACGAAATTTATTCCGATAAAAACATGGCCTTTATTATGATAAAAAATTTCTTTTGATATATATATATATATATATATATATATATATATATATATATATATATATATATATATATATATATATATATATTTATACATACGTATATATGTGTATACATATGTATATATATATATATATATATATATATATATTATATATATATATATATATTATGTTATATGATCACAAGTAACACGTGAAGATTGTATATCGAGAGCCAGCAGGAAAGATAAAGCAGCAGTACCTAGCGCTTTCGTGTATTCTTGATACACCTCATCAGGGTACAATATATAAAAGAATGGAAAATAGCTTCGAAATATCAAAGGTAAACATAAAAACAAAAAGTCAAAATACAGAACAATCAAACAGCCTAGTCAAGAAGCAGATGGTCCACAGCCTAGAATTACACTTAAAGGACAACAACAACAAATGGAAATGGAACTACTAAGCAGTCAATTACTGCTTAGTAGTTCCATTTCCATTTGTTGTTGTTGTCCTTTAAGTGTAATTCTAGGCTGTGGACCATCTGCTTCTTGACTAGGCTGTTTGATTGTTCTGTATTTTCATTTTTTTGTTCTTATGTTTACCTTTGATATTTCGAAGCTATTTTCCATTCTTTTATATATTGTACCCTGATGAGGCGTATCAATAATACACGAAAGCGCTAGGTACTGCTGCTTTTTATTTTTCCTGCTGTTCTCGTATATATATATTATATATTATATATATATATATATATATATATATGTATATATATATATATATATATATATATATATATAGATATATATATATATGTGTGTGTGTGTGTGTGTGTGTGTGTGTGCGTGTGTGTGTATAGTATCTAATGTCACTCTTTTTACCTAAAGACCACTCTCGATTTCTTCCCACCTCTTGGATACGCTTCTCACTGCTAAGCCCTAAATTCAAATGAAAAAACAAATGAAGAATTCTGACGCCCGTAGCAGGATTCGACACCGTGCCCGGTATGCCAGAATGAGCTTAACGTTGACTACTTTATCAGTTTGGTCATGAGTTTTTCTCAACAATTGTATAGTTACAAATATTTTCACTCTAATAAAAAAAAAAAAAAGTTTCCTTAAAATTAGTAGTTTCTGCTATAAGAACGCTCTACACTGTTTTCCAATCATTCCAATTGTTCGAGTTGGACAGCATAAAATAATCAAACGCTGATCATCATGGTTGTATTGCTAAGAATTGTTCACGTTAATTGATAGAGTGGCGGTCATGAAGACTCCACGTAGAAGCTATGAATGCTAATAAGTTCATTTCGACTCTGCTGAGCATATTCTTGTCGAATAATCAGTTTCTGTATTTGCAATCAAAACCAACTTAATCGAATCTTATTCCGAACTCTATGTGAATGAGGAGAGCTTTTAAACACAGGTGTCCAACTGACACTATAAACAAGAGAATCGAATAAGGGGGAACGTAATCTAGAATACAGAATTAAAGCCAAAGACCAAGCGCTGGGACCTACGAGGTCATTCGGCACTGAAAAGGAAATTGAGAGAAGCGAGGCTTGAAGGGTGTAACAGGAGGAAAGCCTCAGAGTTGCGCTATGAAACAAGCGTTAGGAGAGGGTTGGTAGCAAGATGGAAGAGAGGGAATATGAATGGAGGTACAGTAAAAAGGAATGAAAGGGGTCGCAGCTAGGGACCGAGGGGGCACTGCAAAGAACCTTAAGAAATGCCTACAGTGAGGTGCACTGACGGCACTAACCCCATACGGGAAATAAAAGGGAAGAACAGAAAACCGCTACTGACTCAAATTCAGGAGGAAATCGTCAAAGTGTAAACAGCGATCGCGTTATTGCTCTCGGGGATCAGGCGTCCGCAAGGTTAGAGGAAGTTCTTTTTTCCTTGGTCGTAAAAGCACTCAGTGCCAGGCACGATTGGTCTGGCTGGTGATTACAGTCTTCTTGCTTTCCCATTTGTTTGACGCGTGCTTGTACCCTGATTATTATTATTATTATTATTATTATTATTATTATTATTATTATTATTATTATTATTATTATTGACAATTAAAAGCTACAGTAGTGTTAAAAATATATTTTTGCACAATAATAAAAATTACTAGGAGAGACTTTCGGATACTGCTCCGTATCCCTCTTCAGTATCCGAAAGTCTCTCCTAGTAATTTTTAGCATTTTACAAAAATATATTTTTAACACTACAATGACTTTTAATTGTCAATATTATGGCCTCGTTACGGAGGTTCCTTAGTTAATTATTATTAATTATTATTATTATTCATTATATTATTATTATTATTATTATTATTATTATTATTATTATTATTATATTATTATTATTATTATTATTATTATTATTATTATTATTATATAGGAGAAACAACTCCACAATTATGCAGATGTACATATATTTAAGGATAAATCTGCACAGAGAGCTTTCGGGAAACTGTTTGAGTTCCTTTTTCAATCTTGATTGAAAAGGGGACTCGAGCTGTACAGATCTATCTTTAAATACACGTACCTACACGTAACTGTGGATATGTTTCTTCATTTCAAGACTCATAATACATTTTTCCCATATTCTCGTCTTTGCTTGAAGACTTCCCACGTTTGCCTAAGTCTATCCCATTGAATTGCACTGGATTGTACTTTTCCTAGAATATCTTCAAAATCTTTATTTCTCCCTCGTTAGTAGCTGCCTGATCAGTGGAACGCGACTTAAAGATATATTCCCTTCGAAGGAAGACCCAGTAAAGATGGTTACTGAAATATTTGTGACTTATGATGCTCGTCTTTGACAGAGGAGAGTCGTGTCAGCTGTCCACTTTCTATAGGATCAGTGACCTTTGCAGCTGTGACGCCACTGAACATACAAATGAGTTCACTTTCTATTGGATTAATATTGTCTACTTTCTGTCGTAGCGATGTCTTCTTGTTTCGTGATCTCCTTTAACATCGAAATGAATCAAATGTTCACTATCTAAGATAAACAGGTGAAAATTGTTATGACATAAATGCGAGAACAGCTGAAGTGTTGATGACACTAACATTGAAGGCTTTGCAAGGGTGTTCATAATCATAAGTGGTAAATAATTTCGAAAACATTGCTATTCCATCTTCAATTCATTCGCTGTTCGTCCTTTGTCTATCCTTGAGTCTAAGTGAGACGAAACAATTGAAGGTCTCAATTACTTTCCTTCGCTTCACGTTCAGAGAGATGCACATAATAATAATGAAAAATAAACGTTACTTAGAATTGGGTATAAATTAGCCTTAATGATCATTACAAACTAACAGCATGGGTACTACAGAGTTGATGGGAACATCGCGTCGATGAATGACTTTTGATCAAGGACTCTAAATGACTGATTCTTAGAGAAGAATTCATTACCATGGCGTCCGTGACTTTAGTGAATGACAAAACAATGAATAGTGAGGAATGAAAGGTCGCAAAGACCTTCGGGAGACTGAATAACATGAAGAATGAAAGAAATGAATAAAAGAACTAAGAGCCCCAAATTCAGTTACACTCCCAGAGTAAAAACTAAGAGATCGAAAAACTAGACTGAAATGTCATTGATTCAGGACACAGACCCAGGAACAGTTACACCTGCTAAATGAATGAGGAAGGCTCCATGACGTCAAAAGGTTGCTGAGACCTACCTGCCTGCCTACCTGCCAGGAACAACTCGCTTGTCACCTCGCTGGTATCCCCAGGTCCCTCCTCTCCGCAGTCAGTCCCCACGCTTCCCCATCCACCAGATCCCCAGGCACTCGGGATTTTGCGCTCTTCCTAGTCCTCCGCCGCCTCGGCTTCCCTCCGTTCCGTTTATTCTCTCTCCTACGCTTGTTGCCCTCACCTGGCAAAAAAAAAAGAAAAAAAAAGGGCGATGTTCACTTGCCGCAGTCATGATCAAGAATGATCCTTATCAGCCAGAAAATACGGGAAAGGAAGAGTAAAGGTCAACCCTAAGGATTATACTGCAGCAGCAGCGTCCTTGGACATAAGTCTTCGGAGTTTGTCAACGCCTTCCTTATCCTCCTCCTCCTCCTCCCTCCCTCTCTCGCTTTACCTTCCTTCTTTTCCCTCATCGTGACCTCCCACTGAGCCCCCAACTATACCCAGCACAACCCCGTTGCGTCGCGTGTTTGGCGGGAGGAGGGGACTCGGATCGGGCACCCGGTAGACTGACCCGGCAGTACTGGACCTGTGCCAACACAACAACAATCATTTCTCCTCCTCTCTCCCTCTCCCCACCCCGACTCCTTCACCACAACCCATTCCATTTCCCTATTCTCCATACCCTCCATGATCCTCCTCGACTCCCAGATGGTGGCCATGCCCAGGCAGGCACACCTCCTTGCATTAGTTATGGTTATGCCATCCTTTGGTGTAACTGTCCCCTCGACTCCACCAACCCTTCCTGTTCAGTCACTACGTTGGCTGCCTTTTTACGTTCGCCTTCCTCTACGATCATCAGTTTTGGTTTGATGCCTTTCTTAGCATGCGTTTTTCATCCAATGGTTATCCAACTCATTTCCCATATATGAATGATTAAGTACCTTCTTTTTAATCATTTCTTTTAATTGATTTAGTCCTATGTTTCCTTGTACTGACCTGAGTCCTTCGCTATTCTCTTCCGGCACTGGTACTTGCCTAGCAGTTTTTTGCGCACGTGTCTAGGAGGGCAATTTTGTTACGTAATACTCTCTCTCTCTCTCTCTCTCTCTCTCTCTCTCTCTCTCTCTCTCTCTCTCTCATAATCACGATGGTTATGACATTGAACGAAAACTGCTTACGTTTATATTCATTCTTTACTAAAAATAAAACATGTAACTGAAGAACAATTTTCCATATTAATAACAATAATAATGATTTATTATTGAAAACACTGATGTGGTATTAAGTCTGCCGGAAGATAATGGGGATGATTACCACTATAATAGCAATTTAAGCTACTGTTTAATTCGTCATGATGATGAATATGTGGGAAAAAATATAAATCCTACGTTCCAAGTGTAGAAGACGGCTTATTTTGTTGTGAGACAATCCCAAGACATTTTGCTTGATATCAAACATGAAGAACTGCCAGTAACGGTACTTTCTCATTATCCATTTAAGGTGTTAGATATAATTTCAACTATTTTCTGGGCAATTATTTTGGAAATGGAATTGCAGGCTTGCTATCTTTTTAAATAACTATCAATAACATACATAACCATTTAGTACTTCATGATGGAAATAGGTATGACTGTATACAAAATAGACTTCTCAAGGTAAATACATAAAAAAAGGATAGTATTAGATGACAGGGTAGATTCTATATACAAACCTCTCGAACAGCTATCTTACAAACTCAGCTATTCAAAATACAACTTATTCTTGTGCGCATACACTTGGGCATTAACACATTTTAATGTGTAGCAACGCCAACATTTACCCACACCTGTGAACGCAACATTTCACGTCAAAATGAGAGGTCTTTAAAGAAACAGAAATGGTGGACAGCTGTCATCTCAACAGTTTCGCCTTCCATTCAGTCTATCCTTCGTCAACAATTCATTGATATGTGAACCAGGAAGAATGAAGCCATCAGGAGCTGTGTCCATGAAGAGAGGATGTCTTCGCAGAAAAACAAGACAGCAGCCACTGCCCCAATCATCTTTGAAGTGTGGTTGGACAATGGCTGTGAAAACCTTTCACGGTCAACAGCCGGATTATCAACAAATTTTGACACGAAATTGGCATGAAAGCTGTTTCCTCAAAGATGGGACTCCAGACCTATATGAACAACATTTACATACTAACTCACACAGATCTCTCTCTCTCTCTCTCTCAAAAATAAGGAGAGACGCACCAAATGGCTGACATTCTTCTCAACCAGGTCACAGGTGAATGTGGAAAGGAAGTCATCAAGTGAGATATTTACAGGATACTCACAGATGAGGAAAAACAACTTTATCTGTGTCATAAACTGCAGTTAGCTGCTGACCCTATGATGCAAAGAGCGAAGTCACCAAGCTAGGGAGGGAATCCAAGGATCGAACCGGGAAAAAAATTTGAAGTAAATAATTCCTTCCCCAATGTGTTCTGTTAAGTCCCTAGTATTACTAAGAGAAACTTAACATCTGGGGCCCCTAGCAAAATTTTTAGGGGGGCAAAAACCCCGTGAAATCGAGTTTTTTCTTTTTTTTTTACATTTTCGCCTTATACTCCTAAACTATGCATTATATCGAGGACATCAAAGCAAATAGAATTACCTTCCTATTAATATATAATGATGTACACTTTTTTTGTTGGTATAGTACAATTGATAATTCATATCTAGAGACACCCGAGACCGTTCCCATGGGGGAATCTACGTAATTTGTTTTCTGGGAAATTTGCTGACCTAAACATCAAATTATATATCTGTAGCCGGTCGACTAGTGTGGATTACAACAAGGAACGGTGGGAGTAGGTGGTTAGACTCGGTTGCAACATTACTTGTGAGCTATATTTGCATTCAAATATGCATATTTATATGCTATATATATATGTATGTATATACATATATATATATATATATATATATATATATATATATATATATATATATATATATATATATATATATATATATATATATATATGCAAAAAAAATTCATCCATAACTCCCTATTCAAGATTACAGATCCTTAAATTTCTCAGATGTTACTTGCTCTGATCCCAGATGATAATTGTAGCATGAGCAAGACTTTAATTTATTCCACTTGTTCTTTTTAACTCAGCCAACAAGGTTGGACGGAGGTCGCACATATCCACGTATACACCTGTCTGTCCTTATCTGACTCCAACATGTTGTAGATGGAGGTAAACCAATTTTTGTGGATAAATTAGAAATCCCGCCACTTTTTTGTAAATAAAAGAACATTCCTATAATGATTTTGTTTAAAAAAACTGGGGACAAAAGTTTGTTTTTGCCGCAAGGAAGTATCTATTGTGTTAAGGTACTATCGTGCACAAAAGTCCGTTCCCTTATCCATCCAGAGAGTGAACACCGCTGACTATGAAACACTGAAGCAGTTGAACAAGTAACTAATGGAACCCAACAGATGTCGCACCGTAAGGGAATACTGGAATGGAAGGAGTGGGAAGCAGGTATTTTTCTTGAATAGAGAGGAAATTCTCCATACACTAATATCGTTAAAAAAGTTATCGTAACGTTTTTGTTGTTGACGATACAGTTAAGGAAATATGTTGACAATGCAGTTAAAGAAATATGTTGACGATGCAGTTAAGGAAATATGTTGACGATGCAATTAAGGAAATATGTTGACAATGCAGTTAAGGAAATATGCAAAATAAATACGAGAATAGAAGTGCTTAAGAAGTCGGTATTCATGAATGAGTATTTCCTATCGATACAAAACATTTCAGCAACAGTGTTTACAGTGGTGTTCTATTATTTGCAAGCTGCCTCTAAAAAATAAAAAGTAAAAACTACCATTCACAGCGGCAGGTTAGTAAAATTTTCAGTTCCCTTAGGTTATTGAGGTAGCAACCACAGAATACTGCCGGCGCATCCTCTATATTTAAACATTCATAGATCTGTTATATTTACTTATATTACGTGACTGGCCCATCATCCATAGTGGAAGTGGGTGTTATAGATGATGACAACCCAATGCCAGGTCAAAAGCATGTTATACATGATGGGTGCTTCACCTATGGCAAGCCTAGCAAATTGTCCTCATGGCCGTAGGGCTGCTTTCGTGTCCCGTGTTTTTGCAGTATGCAACAAACAAAAGAATCGTACGCGTCGTAAGTTAAATATTACCAGTTAAGTAGTTAATAAGACGATACACAAGCACCAAACGACTTAGACTAAAGGGACAAAGGTGACCTTTTTAGGGGTAATACTCGAATGACGAGTTTGAAAAAGAGAGATATGCAAATGTTTTCTTTCTTTCAAGGCCTTTCTCACTTTTCAGACCAAATAAATAATGGCCGAAGTTTCTTGACTTATAAACTATCTCACTGACTCCCTGCAACGACCATTTTTAACAACTTAACTATTCTACTGACCTCCTATATATAATATATATATATATATATATATATATATAATATATATATATATATATATATATATATATATATATATATATATATATATATATATATATATATATATATATATATATATACATACATGTGCACATAAATTAATCTATGTTAAGTGTAAGTGCATTTTTGCAGGTACCATATGATTATGTATAGTGATTATTATTCCATTTAATGATTTCATTATCAATATTATATGGCCGTGTGCGTAGGAAAAACAAAGTATGTTATAAAATGCATTTTTATAAATTTCCTAAATACTGCTCTTTAAGGCCTGTCCACACGAGCGGAACTGATCGGCGTGCTCCGGGGTTGACGGGCAAATTTGGCGGGCTTATCCGTGAATGTTGTCCACAGGGGTGAGGCGATGGAGAGGTGGGCGTGCCCAACGATGCCAGTAGTGTGTTCAGTGTGGTACGATAAACATGGTGCCTACCGCAAAGAAGAAAATATTGTGTAGCATGATAATTGTTTTGTGTATGATGAAAAAGAAGAAAAAGAAGAGAATATGGTGCAAAGAATGGCTCAGTAAAAGAAATGCATATGGTTAACGTAAATCTGCCAGGGTCGAAGCTCAAGCCATCGGGCACCACCATGGTGATTTTACTACAAGACCTATCGGGCAATTTGACAGTTTGCCCGTCAAGTGTGCCCGTTAAGCTCCTTCCACACGAGGGGCAAATGCATGGCGGGCAGACACTGTTACCAATTTTGCGAGTGGATGGCGATCACAAGTGTGGTCCAAGTCATAGGTTCGCCTGCCTGTGACTACTGCCTGCCTTGGATTATTTGATCTGGTAACACCTTTTAAAAGCGAGAGAATTATGGGCAAATCAGAGTGCCCGTCGAGTGGAAGGGGCTTTAGAGGGGAGGTCCGTCGATCAGGCCCGGTCTTGTGGACCTGTGACCGTTTTGTAAATTTCGTGGGCATCTGAACGATACTTAACGGCTCCTTGAAACTCCTGGATAACAATGGTTTCCACAGTGTTAGTGTATGCACGACTTTGTCTTTATTTCAAGTTAAAGGAAACGTGAACTGCGCCATGGAACATTATTATACCATTAATATTCTCATTTGATGTCTATTCCCGTATTGTACACTACTTAGGTGTTTCGAGTATGAAACAATAAGAATTCCATACACTACTATTACCACTACCACCAACATCTGAGTCTTCATTCAAAATATATGGGCTGACATCTAGTAAAGTACGTCATACTACAGTGTCAATGAGTGGGAAGGCCTTCAGCAATGACAATTTATTAGCCTCTGTCTACGAGCCTGTTAGATTTAGCCAAATTTTCCTTTAAATCTTGGACATTACTGCAAATTTTGGCCAATTATTTTGTGGCTTCAAATAAGCTATATCCCAAATACGATCCATGTTCGATGCTTTGATTAAGATTTTATCGACGAAAATCAATTTGACACGGCCCTCAAATGCTTAAGAGTTATGTATTGCTCACTCATGTCATCAATTTTGAGATCCCTGTGCAGGAGCGATATACAGCCTAGACCGCATTCTTAACCTAAAAATGCCAAGTAACATTCCAGAACCAGACAAACTTATTTTCTTCTAGTATAATTCTTTATAAAAGTACTACCAGAGCTCTGGACTCAAGTAAAGCCCCTTCCACACGAGGGGCAAAGACACGACGGGCACTCTGATATAAGCCCGTAATTCTCTCGCTTTTAAACAGTCACCGTATCAAACAGTCCCAGGCAAACAGTAGGCACACGCAGGCGAACCTATGACTTGGACCACAAAATTGGTAAGCTCTGCTCGCCGTTTATTTGCCCCTCGTCCGGAAGGACCGTAACCTATCTGGATCATCTATATTGAGTGGAGGATATCTCAAATTATTAGGTTTTCAATAAAAAGTAATTTCTCTTTTGAACGGACATAGAACTCCATGCACAGTAGCGCATTAAGCATTACAACATTTTTCAGTAACTTTACTTTGATCTTTTTAAATTTATACAAATCGGTGTATGCAATCTTCACCGCTCATTTGTTAAGTTTTAGTAGCTCATCCCATCCGTAAAAAATTACGTAAATCGCTAGTTTCCTTGGGCTTTCCTACCATTATCACCTGCTTGGAAGTACATCTTGTATTTCCTAAATACAGTGTTTCACCGTTTTCCTCAATAATCCGCGTCAAGCTAACATGGCCGTTAATTGCTGCAGTCCTGGATTTTAATAAGGCAATTTAAATCTAGCGTTATCTTTGAATGCATTAGTATCTTCCAATAAAAAACCCAACCTTACACTTTCACCCTTTATCCAAAATTACATCCGCAACGCAAATATAACTTTACACTAACTGCATTATAATTATCCATCTAACCTCGGGTCACTTATCACCAAACATCCAGCCAAAGCAAACCTTATAATCATCCTATTTTTCAATTTCTAAAACCGCTACTTACTGCAGGGCAGCCTTTTAATCGAGATTCCAAGTTAATTCTTATATTAATGCTGTATTGTACAAGGGACTACCTAGGTTACCAATCACATTTCTTGGCCAATGCATATCTAGGATCTTGTCAGTTTCACACTACCTCCCAACTGCCGAGACTTAGCCATACCAGATATTTTTACCCTAGGTGGGAGAACTGTATAAAAACAGACTTTAACCTCTCAGCCATCAGAACACTGAACGCTACGGGATGAAATTTCAAAATATAGTCACAGTCAATTTTCTTTATATTCGTTAATTTGATATACAGTACTAATTCAAATCAGAACTATTAAGACAACCCACTTGAAATCTTATATCCTTGAGTCTTAAAAATCAAAACAATTAACAGCTTAAGTACCCTTTTTCCTGACAATCAGGGTCAATTTTATAAAGTGGCTACAAATATTGGTATTTACAGGATCTAAACCCCTCGGAGGAAGGTCACCTGTAAAGTCATGAAAAGCAACAGTAAAAACTTTGGAGAGTTAACGTACACTGTTGATCATTACTTAAGTTTTCTTCTACGCAAAATCTTTTCGAATTTACAAAATGCATAAAAAATCAAACCTGAAAAATACTAATATTTCCCAAATATCTAAAAGTTATAACCATGGATTTTAATCTATTTCATGATCTAAAACTAAAAATGAAATAGGAGCTTTGACAAACCAGAAACACTAATCCAGGAGTAATTATACAGTTTGTCTATAAAGATCAAACTGACCAAATCTGAAAACATTAATTACATATGAAAAACTGACCAAACTTAATATATTCCAAAAAATATCCCTTGAAATCATAGTATTTGGGTGGTTAGTAACGAAAACCAGTTGATTAACCCAATAAATTAAATAACCATAAAAACATAGTATATGGCTTACTAATGCAAGTTAACTGCTAAGACACGAACTCAGACCAGTTTTATGCAAACCATCATATTTATACAAACCATTGCATATGTACAAAACATTAAGTGCGACGCTAATCTACGGAAATTACTAGGTAATTATCAGTTTAAAAAATTACTAATAATAGCAAAGTTATATCTCACGGTCATCTAACAGAAAAAAATAAAACTCCAAGGACTCGCACAGTAGGCCAACACGCCTACTATGCACGCCCTTAGGAGCGCCTCCACCCGATCAGGGGCGCCGCCCCGATGGGGTGGAGGAAAAAGAAAAAATTAGATATTTAAGTCCTAAAGAATCTCGGGATAGTAGCATTTTCTTCTTTCTTCAACCAGTCTTGAATATTCATCGTAGCATCATTCCCTGAAATGTTTTAAAAGCATTAAAAAGTTAAATATACTAAATTTTTAAATGTCTCCCATTTAAGTAGTTTTAACAAAATTGACAAAATTGTTTAAAGTACATTTTCTTATACTTCACATGCTAAACTCCAACAATAATTTTAGTCCTCATAAGGAAAAAGACTCAAACATCCGTTTAATTCAAACAAAAAATTTCTTAAAAGCCTTTCCTAGATACACTATAGCAATGGGAAAAAATTTGTTACTTATTTTTCTCACTGTAATAAACCACATTCCAACACGCAGGTCCACGGCAAGATCTGATCAAGATCTGATCAAGAAAAAATATTTATACAAAAAAAATTAAAACTAGTACAAGCTTATTCATTAAAAATAAAAAGGTCACCGCCATTAAGCGAAATAGATACTTAACTTAAATCAGTCAGTAGGGACCACATGGAAACAGCGAGACAGGAAAATAAGTGTCAGTGTGGAACAAAGATCGCAACTGCCTCACCGGCCGTCACTGAAACAAACCCATGGCGTCGAACTTCAAGAGTGAAAAATGACTTTTAAAATTACTGGATGAATCCTGCAAAATTACCAAGACACTTAAAACAGTGCTAAGTCTACAAAAAGCACATTAAATTATATAGTCATGGTCCAAAGAACAGATACAAACAATTCTGAACAGAAAGTTCTCAAAAATGTACAGCCTACTGGAAAATACACGAAGTTGATGTTAAATAAAATAGAAAAAGCACAAAACCTTAAAAGGGTACTCAACTACAATGATAACTCGAAATACAGTCAAGCAAATTACTGCTTCTTGTCAATTTCCTCCAAATCTACGTTGGAGACGGTCGAACCGAAATGGATAATCGCCGAACCACTATTCGCACTGATACGTCTACTAGCCAACTGTCAAAATGAAGGGAGACTTTACAGTTTACATGACCGAAAATCAGTTTTCGATGACGTCACCAGACAAGTGCACTACACCAAGGATCCTGGAACCGCATAAATTCAATAGTCGGTCCAGAGTCAAACTTTGACTCTGAGTCGGTCGACACAAACTCGCGCAAAGGAAATTAGCGTCTTCATTTGAGTCGTTCCAAAAATAACCTCGCCGGGCCCAAAACATTTTGCGTAACGAATACCGATGGATAAGAAATAATGTTTAAACAAAATCTAACTTACACGATCAAAATTATTTGGTGGATTTCCATTATGGTGCATTAATGTTAATCATAAAAAAATGTCTTAACTCTGGATTTCAAGGAATCGATTCCAAAATAATTTCTGAGTGAAACTTCTGTCGGGATCGAAAGAAATATTATTTTTATCTGGTATCTTCGAAAATCGACTTTTCATAATTGTAACAGTATTAACTGCCCAGTCATTCCTTATAAACCTGAAAACTTGTCAAACAAATCCTTTTTAATTCTCTCTCTCTCTCTCTCTCTCTCTCTCTCTCAGACACCAACTGGTTTTCCTCTGTCCATCATCGAGTCAAACTGAGGGAAACAGATCCAGTAGCCTTGTTGAGGAAATTGGAGAAGGTAAACAAGCTAAGATACGGCTTCCTGAGCACTTTTATTCTCATTTTACACTCAAACCCAGTACTATCGTCAACAGCAAAATTTTTACGATCACTTTCTTAATGATATTAGAGTATAGAAACTTTATTGTATGCTCAAGAAAATGCCTGCTACCCACTCCTCAATTCTTGTTCCCGTGTGTCCTTACGGTGCGACATCTGTTAGGTCTTCCATTGTTCTACTGCTTCGTGTTTGATAGTCAGCGAATTCGAAACTCTCTGGATGGCTAAGGGAACGGACTTTTGTGCACGATAGTACATACATACCTCAAGGCTTATTCCCTAGATTATATGTACTACATTTTGAACATCGGTAAAGTTGAAAGATAGCAAATACAGGATCTTTCATTTTGTTGACATAAGATAATATTCTAATTTGTGGAAAACGAAAAGCACCTCGCAGAAAAGAATAGAATATGAAATTTAAGCCAAAGGCCAAGCACTGGGACTTATGAGGCCGTTCAGCACTGGAAGAGAAACAAAGCAAAAAGGTTTGAAAGGTGTAACATGAGGAAAACCTCGCAGTTGCATTATGAAACAATTGTTAAGAGAGGGTGGAGCAAAAGTAAGAAGGAAGCAATGGAATATGAACGGAGGTACAGTAAAAGGGAGAAGAGGGGTTGCAGCTAGGAACCGAAGGAACGCTGCAAAGAACTTTAAGTAATGCCTACATTGCACGTCGTGAGGTGCACTGTTGGCAATACCCCACTACGGAGAAAAAAGCTGCAAAATACAAAAGAAGAATACAACAGATAGTTGACGGGTTAATTACTTAAAAAGTAGACAGGAAAGAACAGGGCAGTCAATTCGCTAAACCTTCTGCTCAAAGGTGACAGATATCGTGTTTAATACAGCCATAAGAATATTACGCAACCGGGAAACGAATTCTGATCGTCAGGAAAACCAGTAATAAAAAGACGTCTCCTACGTTAGGCTGAAGGACCAATTTGTCTAGTGGCCGTTACCTCCGATAAATACATCCCATTATCTGCCGGCCTCATGAATACCTGGATACCCGCATCCTCCACGCCCGCATGGGGTAAATTTCCGGAAACCGACCCACACACACACACACACACACATACACATGCCCGCATGGAAGGAGCATCACGTCTTTCGAATGGACTGAGGGTTATTCTTTGGCCCTTTCTTCCTTTTTTACTCTCTCTCTCTCCTCTCTCTCTCTCTCTCTCTCTTTATTATACCGTCATCGAATGTCTATTCTTCCTCCTCCTTCAAGGGCAGACTCAGGGTTCAGGGTTATGGCAAGTTCGGAGGAGTCACCTTGTCTTAATCAAGGCTGGAAACCTTTTTTTTTTTTCCTTCTTCTTCTTTTATTTATTTATTTGTCCTAGACATAAAGTAATGATAATTGTAAAATTAGAGAGGTTTTTATTCTCAGTCAGGCCATAATTTACACACAAAAAAAAAGAATGAGGGAAGGAAATGTGGAGGCTGAGGAAGATGAGGAAGTGGAGGGAAACTAACAAGCGAGTATCTCCCTTTCCTTTTCAAGTCAGCACATAATCGAGAAAAGCCACTGGTAAGAAAGGAAAGCTGAGAGTTATTTCTTCGTTTATTTCTTTATTTATTGCTTTTACATTCCTGCCATGCACAGAATTGCAAATAGTCTGAAATATATTATCACTTATGAGATGCAATGGTAAACTATACTCTGTTTTTTTCCATCTGTCCATCCGCCTTTGGTGTTTTCGCATGGTAACACTGCGTCCCGGGCTTTAGATAGTTACGCTATGTGTAAGTTTTAGGTAAATAAAAGGATATCTGGGAGTACATTTGCAACTGAAAAGTGTTTTAATAATTTACTGTATGCGAATTACACCGTTAATATTCGGAATAGGATATTATTTAAAGCCCGGGACGCAGTGTTACCATGCGCAAACACCACAGGCGGATGGACAAATGGAAAAAAACTGAGTATAGACACTAAGCAGCACACACTTAACACCACCGACAATTTTTTTTTTCGCGGAAGAAATGAACCAGTTTCTTCATTATCGTGTTATTGAAAACTAAAGTAAAACGAAATTAAAGAATTTAGTTACATCTTGCAGGGTTATAACGCGAAGTGTTTATATTTTTTATAAGTGTCCGCGGGGCACCAACACCCCATAAAAAACATGGAAATGTTAATCCATACGAGAGTCACACACGAACATGAATTCACCTGTGTGAGTAACTGTGTATCTTGGATGAGTGAATGAGTAACGCTCCTTTCTCTCTCTCTCTCTCTCTCTCTCTCTCTCTCTCTCTCTCTCTCTCTCTCTCTCTCTCTCTCGTGTTTTTCCATGTAATCCGTCCTTACGATTTAAGAAAAGTAAATCACATTTCATGAACTGTTTTGTTTAATATATAAAGTCATTTATCATGGCGGCAGCCGAAACCATTTGTAGCATATATACACTTTTCATTCATTACGGGCATTAAATCTGCTAGAGAGAGAGAGAGAGAGAGAGAGAGAGAGAGAGAGAGAGAGAGAGAGAGAGAGAGAGAGAGTAAATATATGGTCACAGCAAGAGATAGGTACTATTCAAATATAAAATTGGAGGGTATCCATAATCATGCAGAAACTCTACTGACGCTGAATAAAATTTAGCAATTTAGAAAACTAACATCGCAACTGTGTCGCGCTGACTCGCGCATCTGTCGGCTCATCTGTCACTGGTCTCTCTCTCTTCGACTGCCAATGCTTAAACGGACCGAAATCTTGCAGGAGTCAATAATGGTTTGTCCGCTATAACGGTCGGCGAAATTCTGGTGAAGTATTTCGCGCATTTCTTTAACGGTTTACTGAAACTTCTGCTGTCCTCTCGACAACGGTTAATGATTATGTTGTATTCTTATGCGATACAAATAAGTTTGATATCCTTTTAACGGTTTTTTAAAGTTCTAATACTCTCTTCATAAATTTTCTTAAGAATGACTGATATTTTCGATATTTCGCACGGGTCTTTGATGGTTTACTGACATTTCTGCTGTTCTCTTGAGAACGGTTTTTAATTATGTTGTAGACTAGAATACAGGATTTAGGCCAAAGGCCAAGTGCTGTGACCTATGAGGTCATTCAGCGCTGGAAAAGAAATTGAGAGTAGATAGGTGTGAAAGGTGAAACAGGAGGGAAACCTCGAAGCAGTTGCACTATGAAATAATTGTTAGGAGAGGATGAATAGCAATGTGGAAGAAAGGTAATATGAGTGGAGGTACAGAAAAAGTAATAATGGGGGTTGCGGCCAGGGGCCGAAGAGAAGCTGCAAAAAACCTTTAGTCGTGCCTACAGTGCACCCCGTGAGGTAGACTGACGGTACTAACCCCCTACGTGG